>NC_092145.1:143401561-143704591 GCF_043159975.1 Macaca nemestrina
AATTCAATTTACACTTGTCATGCATTACGTATGTAGGAGACATGGGTCTAAGCACCCTACACGTGCTACCTCTTTTCATCCTCAGGGTACACTAAACATCTCCCATGTACCCAGCACAACTGTAGGCAATGAGGATTAAGGATGACCCAAACATACCCCTTATGCTCAAGGAATTCCCCATCTAGCCAAAGTCACAAGAGTTTGTTTTCCTGTCTTTCATATCTTTCCTTCTCCCTCCCTTTTTTTGCTGCTTCAGCTCTTCTTTCTCTCTGACTGAACTTCCATATAGCTGAACATATGTCTGGCTGTCAACACATGGCATGTTTTGCAAACAGATAAACAATGGCACAGATGCAGCGCATATATATATATGCATCTATATAAATAAATACATATATTATATATATTTATTCCTGGCCCACAGATTCCCTAGCTTGGCTTCATCAGACTCAGCAGAAAGTTTTGATAATTCTCTTTCAAAAATTCCAGAATCCACAAGCAGTCCATGTATCCTCTGGCAAGTGGTAAAATTTTTCGATGTCTTCTTTGGTGTGAAAGCCAGAACACCTTTTCCCCTCTCTTTCAATTCAGAGGCCTTTAATACCAAAGCCTTCATCCTCACTCTCAACTATTTGAGATGTTTTGACCAAAGGCTGCATTGTTCATTAAAAGTTCTTTTGTTTTTGCATTTGGCAGTGATTCATTATCTTCTCTGTGCCAGTGGGTCAGCCCTACTGGGACATGGATGGGCTGTACTCTAAGAGGCTTAGGTCTATATTGCCTGCTTAAAAGTAAAAATAAATCATGTTGCAGATAGTAGAGGCTGCAGCTGTATCTCACATCAATTGCCATTTCCCTGCATGTCGGCCTGATTGACCAAACCTGCATTTCTTTGTCTGAGAGCTTTCTCTTCTCTTGCATACAATAGGCCCAAAGTGCTCGTGTACCCTACTCTCCAGCATCCCTCAATCAGTGGCCATTGGGAGATGATGGAAAAATGCCCCAGCTTTCTTGCTTTTCAGTGGGATAACTCTGAGGCACTGGATCCCAGAGTTTCCACTTTGAAATTTGCTTGATGGTGTATCCTTTATTGGCTTCCTTCCTTTTCTTCTCTCTTCCCCACTACCCCCTCTACCAGTCTTTCCTGGGATCACCCATGAATAAACTACCTGCACTTGAATCCTTGTGTCAGAGTCTTCTGTGGATCCTCAAATTAAGACAAGCTATAATTCAACTTTTGGAAAAAAGATGATCAATGATAACACAGGATCTCCTCAACCCTGGACTTTTACTTGTGGTCCAGGAGGCAATCCACAATTTACAAATGTTCCTGGATGTCAATGAAAGCAGCAGCAGATCTGAAGATGTTGCAAATACCATGCCCAAATTCTACTGGGTCACTTGGTCTGGAGAGAATTTCTCCCAGCAGCTAAGTCCTGTCCTCCAGCCATGTGGAGATCGTAGTGGAGGAGAGAGTGACAAAGTTGGATCCTGGCACTTCTTCTACTCCTGTATGGTTTCTTGTCTCCTCCTTCTTAAGATCACATTTTGCTCCTTTCCCTTATAAAGAGTAACAAGTACACAAACAAATCAATAAGGGAAAACAGGAATCTAAAAAGAAAGTGAAGATGACTCTGATTGTTCTAATAGTTCATCTGAAGATCAATTTCTACTAATTCTGAGTTAACATTTCACTTCTAAAAACTCACATTAGACCTAAGAAGTCAAATGTCATTTAAGAAAAGTAGCTCCTGACAGAAAGTTTTTAAAATGTTTCTGTACTATTCATCTTCCATTTGCTTCTCCAAATTTTTCAGGGAAATCCCAGTGGCCAAATTTGACTTATTATAAGATTAATATGAAGAGGGAGGTAACAAGAGTTTGGGATAAAAGTGAGGCCATTACATCTCAACTCTTAATCTGTTCGATAAGCTCTACATGAACACTAACAGAACTTTTTGTAGTGATGGAATGTCCTAGAGCTTTGCTGTCCAATACAGTAGCCAATAGCTACACATGCCTACTGAGTACTTGAAATGTGGATAGTGCATTCAATATGTACTGCAATTATTTAAATCATTTGTATATTTTGTTATTGTATATGTTGTACAATATAGCTTTATAACTGTATTATACTAACGGTTATTCCAGTTGCAGTTTTTTCCTCCCATCCTCTTCTTCTCAGTGAAGCCCTGGCTTGAGCTAATTTTTCGGTCTCTGACCCAAGCATCCCTTTCAGGATTGATTTTCTGCTCTTGATTTCCAGACCTTCTCACTGTCCACCACCTCCCCAGTCTTTGGGATCTATTGGTAGAGTTGCCTTCATGAGGGAAGTATCATATACTTGAAGTCATCTGTCTTCAAGCCAAACTCCTCTGTAACCTCTTTTCTATTGACTCAACTTAGAGGGAGGGACATCAAAGAAAATATGGCTGCCTGCCTCAAATCTTACATTACCTATGTAGTACCTCCTTCCCCTCATCCTGGGCTTCCTCTTCATTTGTAGAGGAGACCTTCACAAATGATCCCTTGAGTAGTGAGGCAGATGCTATCCGATGTCTGCATATGTCCCCTCAGAGCCCTTTACCATCTTCATCCTCACCTGTCCCCCTCTGTTCCACACACAGCTGACATCTGCATCTCTATGTTGGAGGACAGTCCTCGGGTTGCAGAAGTGCCTGGAAGTCCATAATGCAGGGAGTCCTGATCCATTAATTACCATGGTGGTGGTGGGGAGAGGGTCTCTAAATAGTCTAGCTGTCTTGTTCCCTGATGAGGACCTACACTGCCCCCAGAGTAGGGCTGTCCCCCTCTTCCGGACATTGCTGGATATCTCACCTTCTGGGCACTCTCCCCGTTCTGCTCCCATTTCCTTACTGGATTTTTTGAATCTTCATGTCAGAGGCCACTACTGGGGAATCCAACTCAAAACAAGTGTTGTTTTGAAATAAAAAACCAAACCTTAAAATCCACTAGTTTTTTAAACAATCTCTTTTTTTAAAAAAAAAGTTTGCTTTTAAAGTGACCAGTGGGTGGAAATGTCTTGCAATTAAACATTTAAAAAACATTTAAAAACATTTTGAGCCTAGCAGAACAGATCAGTCCTACCTTAAACTCTTGAAAAAGTTTTTACCTGTCCCACGAAAATGTGTTCCTAAAGGTGACCAATTCAAACATTTGAATCAATGGATCAGTGTCAGGCCCTCAAAATAAAAAAGGAAAGAGAGGGATGCTTTTCTATTGAGCAAATATTTGTTGTGGGTGCACCATGTTTGAGGCATCTGTGCCAGATGAAGAGATGAAAGTAACAGCACACCCAAGTTGCTCTCAATTTAACACAGTTTCAGATAAGGAAGATGCTAATCACATTGCTGCTTTGCCAAGCGTACTTGGTGACAAAGAGTTTTCAAAGATGGAATTGGGCTATTCAAAATCTTTTTAAAAAATTCACCAAAGGGCTATTTTGTGATCTAGTTTCTTTATTAAGTAATAACGTATGAAACGGCTTGTTTTCAGTCCTCAGCAGCTGCCAAAACCTGAATGTATTAAATCCAACAGATCACAGCCATTCGGGAGATCTATTAATAGCAAGATAATTTTCAAGTCCACTGTACTGAGTAGAATTTTGTTTTTTAGTTTGGCCTAAAAAGCATTCCATATAACGTCTGGTGAGTTGTGTTTTGAGGTTGCATTTTAAAAAATAAATCAGGCTTGTTTTCAATTAAGGCAACAATAAATCCATCATTGTCCGGTATTTTGGCTTGGGATATTGTGGTACCACAGCTAATATCTAGGTTTGTGGATACCTAAATTAAAACACACTTGTCTGTTTTATGTTCTTGTACTATGTTTCTTGGTATTTATTAGGCATTACACAAATGAAAGAAAAAAATAGCTCTTTGGCAAGGAAGCAAGTCGTGATGATCCCATGAAGTATATTATCTAATGTGGACCCTGGTCTACTTGGGACATCTCAAATGAGGGAGAAGAACTATACAAGGTCAGAAAAGGCAACACTTGGCTGGGTGCAGTGGCTCACACCTATAATCCCAGCACTTCGAGAGGCCGAGGAGGGCGGATCATGAAGTCAGGAGTTTGAGACCAGCCTGGCCAACATGGTGAAACCCTGTCTCTACTGAAAATACAAAAATTAGCATGGTGGCACACGCCTGTAATCCCAGCTACTTGGGAGGCTGAGGCAGGAAAATTGCTTGAACCCGGGAGGTGGAAGTTGCAGTGAGCCGAAATCGCGCCATTGCACTCCAGCTCTGGGCGACAGAGCAAGACTCCATCTTGGAAAAAAGAAAGAAAGAAAGAAAACGCAACACTTTCTTTTTCCTGTTCAAATCATTTATCAAATCCTTCAGTGTACGTGTATGTGTATGTCTCATTTAACAAATTGTTCCCTACCACAGGGTCAAAAAGATATTGTGAATGTTAATTTTTATGTGCCAACTTGGCTAGACTATAGCATCCAGTTGTTTGGCCAAACACCAGTGTAGATATTACCATGAAGGTGGTTTTTTAAATATGATTAGCATTTACATCAGTAGACTTTTACAAAGCAGATTACTCTCCATAATGGGGGCAAGCCTTGTCCAAACAGTTGAAGGCCTTAAGAGAAAAAAAGGCTAAGGTCCCCCAATGAGGAAGGAATTCTGCCTCCAGACTGCCTTTGGACTCAAGACTGCAACATCAACTCCTACCAGAATTTCCAGCCTGCTGGCCTGCTCTGATGATTTCAGACTTGCCAGCCCCCACAACTATGTGAGCCAATTCCTTAAAATAAATCCCTCTCTCTGTCTCTCTCATATATATATTATATATACATATATGTGTGTGTGTAAATGTATACACACATATATGTATATATACACACACACGCATACGTATCTCTTATTGGTTCTGTTTCTCTAGAGAACCCTTACTAACACAACTATTCTCCTTTGTGTGCTTCTAAAAGTTAAGTTTGGGATTTTACAACTAAGTTTTTAACCCATCTGGAATTGATTTTGTAGATATATTCTGAATTTATTTCTTCAGCCAATTTCATGTGCTTTGGGGAATAAGAAGAGGTAAACGTGTGTATTTACCAGTCCTTTTGGACTAGACGTTTTGGTATCCTTTTAAAAACATACACATCTAGTCCTTATTGTAGAGATTCTGTTTCAGTAGGTCTGAGGTAGGGCGTAAGAACCTAAGTACTTTGTTAATTCAGATAATTCTGAAGTTCACTATCTTAGGAGAAAATATAGGTGAATATTTTTGTACTCTCCACATGAGGAACATCTGAGAATGATGTTTAAGGAAGAATCCATTAAGAAAAAAGCTTGAAATATTTGACCACATTAAGTACTTTTGTGAACTTCTTATTGTAGTTTAAAGTGTACCCATAAAATGTTTAAACTCCTATACAGTAAGCAATACCATAAGGAAAGTTAAAAGTAGAATGACAAACTAGGGAAAATGTGCAACATGTATGATACAGTTTGAGGCATCTCATAATTTTTTTTTACATACACATATGTAAAAAATTTACCAGTATTTACCAGTAAATACTGCAGAGGCAACAGAAAAGAGCAGAAGGACAAAGAACCTGAGTTAGGGACTCTCACTGTCTCAGTCGGAATCCTGACCCCAGCACTTACAAATAGGTGGACACAATACTGAACCTCTGCCTTTGTTTTCTCATCTCTAAAACAGGAATAATAATAACTTTATAGGGTCATAGTGAATATTAAAATAGGTATGTCTTGTAAGGGCTTAGGCACATAGTAAGGCATCAATAAATACTAGCTTTTTAATTAAAAAATTAACATCTCAAAGAAAAATAGGCAGAAGACATAAACAATTCATTAAAAGCAACAATATCAACTTAATACAAATGGTGATGAACTTAAAAAATGTTCTCAGTAGGAAAATACAAAATAAAATATGGTATTATTTTCATCATTATCATGAATCAGATTAGCAAAGATGAAAAAGGTAGACAAAATCTCAGGTTGGAGAGGGTGATGGGAAAAAGAGATTTCCACACATTGCTCTGTGACTGATATTCAGTATGGTTATAAAGGTAAATAACTTATCCCACTACTACCCACTACCCCAGCGGCCTAGGTCTCTCCCACAGGACCTGGACCTCTCCAGAGTTCAGCAACTGAAAGATTACCTCCAGGACTTTGCTCAATGCTAAGGTTAGCATCCATTCTGTGGTTAAGTATTTAAAATATCATCTCTGAATATAATCTTTCTGTGGAGTATTCTGACTGTATATCAGAAGTTCAAATATGTATACCAAAGAACTAATGAGAAAAATGTATAAAAATGTATGTACATAGAAGTTTATCATAAAATTGGAAACAACCTAAAAGTCACACAAGATACTTTGGTTTGATAAAACTATACATTGGGAAATTATGCACACCATAAAGTGAGAACATTAAAATGTCCCCAGTGTGTAATTATTGGGAAAAAACAAGTTATAAAACATCATGTTTCATATGATTTCATTTGGGTGTGTATTTTTCATGTGTTTGCATGTGATATACATATATATATATGTATGTACACACACATATATATAGTTTTTAACAGTATTTGGCTGTGGTGAATTGCAAAAAATGGCCACTAATTATTTCTATCTCTGTATGCCTGTACCTTTGGAATGTGACTTTGGCACTCCTCCCATTCAAAGGTGAAGTCTATGTCTTGACCTTTTGATCCTGTGCTTAGCCATGTAACTTGCTTGGGCAAAGGAACATTTGCAGATGTACTAGTAGAGGCCTGAAAACGGTTTCTGTTTTGGAGCTTTGCCTCTGCTGCTGCACTTGCAACCCCAAGATCACAACATGACTAGAGAAAAACTGAGGTGCCCTGGCCAACTGTCAGCTGTGAGTGAAGCAGTCCTCAACCATCCAGCCCCAGCCAAGCCTCTAGAAGACTGCAGAGATACATTGAGCCCAGCCCAAATTGCCAATGCACAGAGCCATCAGGTAATCATTGATTTTTGCTTCAAGTCACAGCGTTCTGAATGATTTGATATATTTTCTCAGGTCCTATGGTCTGAATGTTTTTCTCCCTTCAAAATTTGTGTTGACATCTAATCCCCAGTGTGATGGTATTAAGAAGTGAGGCTTTTGGGAAGTGATTAGGTCATGAGAGCAGAGCCCTCATGAGTGGAATTACTGCCCTTACAAATAAAGCTTGACAGCGCCCTTTTGCCCTTCCATCATCTGAGGACACAGAAGGTGTCCTCTATGAGAAATGGGTCCTCACCAGACACTGAATCTTCTGGCACCTTGGTCTTGGACTTCCAGTGTCCAGAACTGTGAGCAACAAATTTCTTTTGTTTATAATTACTCAGTCTAAAGTATTTTGTTATCACGGGAACGAACTAAGACACCAGGATAATAGAATTTGGATACTTAAAAGTTTAAAAGCAATTTTTAGTAACTCTGCATTTTCTGAACATTTACAAAGAAGATGCATTACTTTTAAAATCAGAAAAAGGGCGGAGCAAGATGGCCGAATAGGAACAGCTCCAGTCTCCAACTCCCAGCGCGAGCGACACAGAAGACCGGTGATTTCTGCATTTTCAACTGAGGTACTGGGTTCATCTCACTAGGGAGTGCCGGACAACAATTTGGTTTCTGAAAGTTACAGCTGTGAGATATCCAGGATGCTCCCTGGTCTTTCTTGAGTTTCCTAATTTTATATGCTTTCACTGAACAATAAAATGTTGGAGTGGATGTGATAGAGAAGATGTGCTAGAACTCAAATGGTTCAATTTCACTGCTTATTATCAACTCTTATACAGGAATTTATTGAAGGGGGTAGAGGGTGCTAAGCCTCTAACTAAAAGCAGGTTTGCCAATTGACAAGTTCTTAAAATTTATATTTTCCCCATTCATCAAGACAGCTAACTACAGAGAGCTATTTATAAGGTTGTTTATCCCACATTCCATTGTGCAAGAGGCATTTTTATACCACTCATCCAGCACAGTTCTGTACACACTACAAACAGCAAATGCCCAACAAAAGTCTAGATGATGATGATGATGTTCAGACATATCCAGAAAGTTCTTAACAGGGGGTGATGTGGCTGAGTAGTTAAGAGTAGAACTTTAGAGTCAGATTATATTTAAGTTCAAATCTCAGAGCCACCATTTATAAGTCATGGGTCCTTGGGCAAGTCAATCTCTTGGTTCCTTTGATTTTTTTGTGTGTCAAGTAGAGACAAGAAGGTGGTTATAAAGATTTAATGATATGACTCTTGTCAAGAATTTGGCAAGAGCTGCTGCTCTCTATCATCTTCATCATCATCATCATTATCATCATTATCATCTCATCAATAAAAAGTTTAAAAACTATGACTCCACCAAGTTCTAAGTTACCTATAAAGTTCAATGTCATTCGAAGCAAAAATATAGGAGATCTTTACTGTGGAAGACAGGACTGGGAACATAAAATTCTTGGTGACAGTCTTTAATTGTGGTCATGATACAAGATAGCGGCGTTAGGTGGTCAAAAGGAATCAAGATTGATGATCCCATCTGGAGTCACCTGATGATCCTTGCCATTTCCTGAGAGAAATTGCCTCCAGATACTGTTGTGACTTGGAGATGTGAGTCCCATTCCAACTCAGCATGGCCACAGCCATAGACTGTCAATGCCTGAAGACAACAGAAAGCAGGCCTGGGCCAGGTCTGCCTTTTCATTATTGCCTTCCTACAGTCATAATTACCCAACATGAAAAGTTTCTTCTCTTCCAACAGACAGAGTTTATCCAGTCTTGGATTAATAATTTGAAGCCTGCAATGGTTAAACCGTAAACAGGACAGAGTCATGTTAAAAAACAATCACACACAACAAACAGATTTTGTTAAATAAAAAGAACAAACCAAGGGAAAGTCATAGCTTTTGTATTTCTATAACAAATGTAATGTAATGAAAATCTATATCTGCTGGAATTCCTCTGTTTTTCAGGTTATAAATAAAATTTTCCTTGAATAATCACCTTGCCCACTTTCCTTAGGGGAAATTGTTTACATTTCTTCATGTCTTTGTAAATGAAATAAACCTCTTGTGATGGTTAATATTGAGGTCAACTTGATTGGATTGAAGGATGCAAAGTGTTGTTTCTGGGTGTATCTGTGAGGGTATTGCCAAAGGAGATTAACATTTGAGTTGGTGGACTGGGAGAGGCAGACTCACCTTCAATCTGGGTGGGCACCATACAATCAGCTGCCAGCATGGCTAGGATAAAGGAGGCAGAAGAACGTGGAAGGACTAAACTGGCAAAGTCTCCCAGCTTTCGTCTTTCTCCTGTGCTGGATGCTTCCTGCCACTGAACATCGGACTCCAAGTTTTTCAGCTTTTGGATACTTGGACTTACACCAGTGGTTTGCCAGGGGCTCTTGGGCCTTCAGCCACAGACTGAAGGCTGCACTGTTGGCTTCCCTACTTTTGAGGTTTTGGGACTCGGACTGGCTTCCTTACTCCTCAGCTTGCAGACAGCATATTGTGGGACCTCACCTTGTGATCCTGCGAGTCAATACTCCTTAATAAACTCCCCTTCATATATACATATATCTTACTAGTCCTGTCCCTCAAGAGAGCCCTAACACACCTCCATTTAAATCAGCATTTCCTATTCAGATCATTCCTTCAAAAGAATGATGAACACATTTGTTTTTCAAAATACAACTTAGTGGTGAACTTAACTGGTATCAGAAGCTACCATAAGTCAGCTCAGTTTGAGAGATACTTTTGACAATTAATGGTTATGATACCAGAAGTTCCTTTGGGAGATTGTTGCAGTAATGGCCCCCAATTTGTTCAAGTCTTCTGTACCCTTGCCCTTAGGTAGTCTTCTTCTGTACTGACTCTGTATTGTTTGGCCATATGATTTGTGTGGCCAATAGGACAACAACAAATGTGATGCAAACAAAGATTTGAAAAGCACTTGCCACATTAAAGCCATCCCTCTCTTGTTATTCTTGGGACTTTTGTGAAAGCTGCCACGTAAACAAGCACCTCCAGGGCTGCCTGGTGGCTGATGAGAGAGATTCATGGCTGGAACTCAAATGGCTGCCTCAGCTAACACCCAGCCAATATCCTTGCTGACCCAGCAGCTGCCTGCAGGCACATGAGTGTCACCCAGCTGAGACCAGCAGAAGACTCATCCATCTGAGCCCAACCCAAATTGTCAGACCACAGGATTATTGTTATTGTTGTTTTAAGCTACTAGATTTGGGGTGGTTTGTTACACAGTGAAAGCTAACTGATATCATGTCCCAGTGAGAACAGAATTGTATCAACAGCATCAGAGCAAATGATTGATTCCGTCAGAATGATTTTACATATAAACAGCTGTGACTGAAATCGACATAAAATATCAGGAAGTGAGCAAATGTGGGGTGGCCCATCCATCCACAGAAAAACAGTTATCAACGTGGTCACTATGAAAACTAGAACAAACATAGCTAGAGAGATAAGTTAGGCTATGGGCCAGATTTATTATGCAGGGGTATGGGAATGGACTGACCTCTCACCACTCAGTGTTTGGAATCAACTGAGTAGACACTTGAAATGATAAGGATTTTAAGAATAGTAAGGGCCTCCAATTCAGCGCCACCTAAAACTTCATTTGTTTGCTACTTGCTACTTGGCATTTTGTTTTACATCAGGTTCTTGAAGCCTTTTTGGTTGGACAAGCTCAAATGGCTCATGAAACAGGGACTTGTTCTATGATGTTGTTTTCCACCTACTTTTCCTAAGTGTGTACTCTGTAAGAGGTCCCTTAGAAAATGGGTTGTGTGGTCTCATAAGTCACAGTACACTCTTTACTCCTCTGGGAATTTCACAGTATACTTTGACATATTAAAGGCCTGTTGGCCTTCATTTACTCCAGCACTCCCAAAATATATTTGATCATGCAACTCTTTTTGTAAGGTATATTAAAATCTCATAACCAATGTTTGTCAGGGTAGACTTTGAGGACTTTTTTTACTTTCTTATAATGAAATATATCACACATACAGAAAAGTACATGAAACACAAACATGCAGCATTGTAGAACAAACACTCTTATAACTACTATCCAGGTCAAGAAATAGAATATTGCTAACCCCTTCACTAGACCCCTCTGTACTCCTGGCTCATCACAGACCCCACCCTCCTCCTTAGAGGTAGCCATTTCCCTGACTTTATGATAATAACTTCCTTGCAGTGTTTTATTTTTATTTTTATTTTTTTGCCATATAAGTATGCAACCACAAACTATCGACGGTTTTGTGTTTTTTTTTTCTGTTTTCAAAAGCTTTGTAAATGTAATTATACAGTATGTATTGTGGGGGAATACTATACTTAGGTACAAGTATCTTCAACTTTGACAGCAAATGTCAAATTGTTTCCCAAATTGATGGTGCCAATTGACATTCTAATCACCAGTGTATGAGAGTTTCAGTTGCTCCACATCCTAGGTTATACTTGGTAATGTGAGATGTTTTAATTTTTGCCAATCTATTTGGTGCATAGTGGAGAATTTAATTTGCCCTTTTCTGATTAGCAATGAGGTTGAATATGTCTTATTATGTTTATTGATCATTTGGATATCTTCTTTTGTATGGTTTATGTTCAATTCTTGCTTATTTTTCTACTGGGTCTCTATTTCTTTCTTAATTTATAGGAGTGCTTCATATGTTCTAGATAAATGCCCTTTATTGAGTATAGGAGATGAAAATGTCCTCCTTCTCTTTATGGCTTGATTTTTCTCTTTCTTTCTTTTTTTATTTTATTTTTATTTTTTAGTATTCCCTACAGAAATAGAAACTTTTTCTTTTCCTTAATAGTGTCTTTTGTCAAACAGAAGTTCTTCATTTAAGTATAATCAGAAGGTATCAATTGTTTTCCTTTTATGCTTAGTTATTTGTGTGTCTCCTTTAATCATGCCTGTCTCCATGTCCAGTGATCTTCTGGGGAGCTGGACTTTGAATGGTAAGGTCTTTGGTCACTGGTAGTGGTGAAAGCCAAAAACTTCAGGCTTCAGACAACTGAGGAGAAAGGAGAGAAGGTAGAAAGGGGAAGGCCAGAGGACAATAGATAGCAGCAGGAAGGCAACATGTGCCCTGTGGGTGAATGGAGGGTATGATTGAAGGCAGATTAAATGTCACTTTTACCATCCACTTACTCATACATGGAATGACAATAATGGAATATTAATACAAGTCAGTTTATTTCATAATGTTAGAAACCGTTTTCAAAATAAAAGATAGACCGGAAAAACATTTTAGCTAGACAAGGTTTTCTTTACAGTTATCTATACTATTGTGTGCAACAACATGAAGCTTGGTATCTTGATATATTCTCACTCCAGGTATCTGCTTTATTCTCCCATGAGAAATGCTACAAGGACAAGAACATTGCATTCTACTGGTAGTGATTGAGGAGAAACTTATTGGAGGTCAAGATACTGACATTTCTTGGGCTGCTACTACATGCCAAGCACTTGTACTGAGCTGTTGACATACATTACACAGTTCATTTCTTTTCAATTCTGGAAGGAGGTATCATTATCTCTTTTTTTTTAATAAATGGGGAACTTGAGGTTCACTGGGGCAAAATAACTTGAGTAAGGTCACACAAGTCAAACAACCAGTCAATGACAAAGGCAGGATTTGAACTCAAGGTTGAATCTAACCCCACAGCCCATGCTCTCCCACTGCAACATGCTGCCTTCCTGTAGGAGCAAGGGACTTTGGAAGTGTTATGGACTAAATATTTGTGTCCCCCCAAAATTTATATGTTAAAATCTTAATCCCCAAAATGATGGTATTAGGAGGTAGGTTTCAGAAGTGATTAGGTTATGTGGGCAGAGCCTTCATGAAAGGGATTAGTGCCCCCAGAGAGCTCCCTTGCTCTTTCCACCATGTGAGGACTCAGCAAGAAGATGGCTATCTATGAACCAGGAAGCAGGCCCTCACCAGACCCAGAATCTGCTGGTGTTATGTCTTGGACTTTCCAGTCTCCAGGACTGTGAGAAATAAATGTTTGTTGTTTAGGCCACCCAGTCCATGGTATTCTGTTATAGCAGCTCAGACAGACTGAGACAGCAACACTGCTCTATGAAAGTGAATTAGTGTTCTCCTTTGCTGCATGATAAATTGGTGAAGAAAAATCTTTATATTCACGTCTGTCTTTATGTGGGTTACCCTGGAGGCAGAACCTAAGACAAGGATGTGAATGCAAGTCGTTCCTTTGGGAGCAAGAAACAGCAGGTGAAGTGAGACAGAAAGGGGACGCAGCCAATACAGGGAACATTATCAAACATAAGGGACAATTGGAGCTCAGTCCTGCTGGGGAACTCTCAGAGGCCATGGCTGCCCCACACCCCTGAGTTACTCTACTTCATAGCTACTCCAACCTAGGAGTGGGGAAGCTGTGTATTGATCCACCAACTCACATCCATCATTGGATGAGGGTAGCTTTTTGAAGGATTAATTCTTCAACCCTTTGGGCTTGCCCTGGGGGTAGTCCTAGATGCTCCTAAGGCTAGAAAATTTCCTCCGGCAAAGCACTGCAGTTATTTGCAATAAAGACCTTTTGGTGTACAGGTGGATACAGAGGGCATATGGCAGAAAACTGATACTGTCTGCTACATCCTTTACTAATAAAAGCCAATGGAAAATAAAAATAATCATGAGCTCTGGTAAAGGAGAGAAGGCTACAGAAAAGTTTAGAATCACTGTGCAATGGAATATTCCTGAGACGTTCACACTTGCACCATCAAATCTAATTTGCCACACTAAGGAAGTGACACTCACCACACTGCAGTTTAATAATTTAGCTATTATTCCAGAGTGATCCTATTAACAGTCTATTCATTTTCTCCATGGCAGTTCAGTCATTGAAATTCACCACTGTGTCTTGTGACTATTAGTGACACTCTGAGAAGCATTATATGAGCATGTACAAAAAAAGACTTAACAAAGATTTCCCACGCAACCTGATACTAAAGACATGATTACCACAGATGACTGGAGAATAGACTGGGCTGGGCTTGATCTCAGAACTTTCTCTTATCCCTGGAGTGTTTCATCTTACCTTCCCATTCAAAAAATAGGGGAGGAGTGGATAGTGGGGGTGGTACTTAGAGATTTTAAATACTAAAAGAAGGGTGTTTTTTTGTTTTTTGTTTTGTTTTGTTTTTGTTGTTTTTGTTTTGCTTTGTTTTGTTTTGTTTTGTTTTGTTTTTTGACAGTCTCGCTCTATTGCCCAGGCTGGAATGCAGTGGCACAGTCTCGGCTCACTGCAACCTCTGCCTCCCGGGTTCAAGCAATTCTCCGGCCTCAGCCTCCCAAGTAGCTGGGACTACAGGCGTGTGCCACCACGCCTGGCTAACTTTTTGTGTTTTTAGTAGAGACAGGGTTTCACCATGTTAGCCAGGATGGTCTCAATCTCCTGACCTCGTGATCTGCCCGCCTGGGCCTCCCAAAGTGCTGGGATTACAGGTGTGAGTCACCACGCCAGGCCAAGAAGGGGCTTTTTAATGCTAATTAACCTACATAATCAACTGCTTTAAAATAGGAAAAAGGTGTAAAAAGTGGGAAGGAGGGAAGAGTTAACTATTTTAAGAAGCAAAAACCAAAGTGAACTTGCACTGAGTATAGAGAGAGCTGTGGTGCTGGACAGATTCACAAGAAGCAAATGTTAAAAGAAAAATGCTACAGAATTGAAATAATTTTCAGTTTCTGGCTCAATTCCTTGCTCGATGATATACAATTGGAGCCCTGTCTAAAACAAATGTGCCGCAATTTAATTCATTTGCTTTTGTGAAAGTAGTTTTAGACCAAGGAATAAAAGTAAAATTTTGCTAATTAGCTAACAAAGCAGTCACTCCTTTCCTAAATCCCACCCCTCCATACACACATACACAAATACATGCACATGCACCCATACCTTTTTAAAGACAACATTTTCTTTCTTAAAGATGAAATAATTTCTAAAGAGTTGAAATGCTTGGTGCGTATTCTAGCCTCAGGATTGTTTTTTGTTACTAGAGCTAGCTAAATTGCTCACTGATCATGGCACAAATGATAGAATCAGACTGGCCTGGGTTAGAGTTCTGGTTCTCCACTTACTGATCTTAGTTTCCTTTTTGTAAAGTTCCCTGTTAGTAGGGGAAAAAATATGCTTCAGTGGAAAATTATGCACTGTCCAGAGCAGAGGTAAACAGAAATCTTTTCTGTAAAGAGCCAGCTAGTAAATATTTTAGGCTTTGTGAGCTATATGGCCAATGCTGCAACTACTCGACTTAATGAAAGCAGCCATAGACAATACATAAGTGAATGTGTCCAATAAAATTTTATTTCCAAAAACAGGCAATGGACTGCATTTGACCCATGATCAGTAATCTAGAGCACAACTTTTCTGGGTTATATGATTCTAGCCTTTCATTGCCATTCAGCAAATTTACAACTCTGTATTTGCAAAATAATTTGTGTCCATATATATGCAAATTCTGTCCAGTAGAGGCTTAAATTATTTCCTTCCCCCACTGTAGAAGAGACAAATTTTGTCTCAATTTGCATATTCATTTCAATATTCCTGATCTATAAACATGTTTGTTCTTTGACTCTCCCTTCAACTGGTTGTAACATCTTACCAGCTCCCTTACTGAGTTAAATCTTTAACATTATTAAGAAAAAAAATTCTGACACTTGTTATAATGGTAAGGATGACTTTATTCAGGACTATTGCAATATGTGTCAGCACTATTGTCAGAGGCATTTGAAACAGAGCGACTCCATCTTGAGTGAGGGCTAGGAAAATGAGGCTGGGACTTGCTGGGCTGCGTTCGCAGAAAGTCAGGCATTCCTAGCCTCTAGATGTTTAAGGTTAAGGGAACAAATTAATAATGTTTACTAAACAGACCCAGACTTGGGAATGTCCAGATATCCCGATATCTGGAAAACAAAGGCATTCCTAATTTTGCTTTAAAGATAATAATATTGATTCTTGCAAAATATAGTAATTAAGAAAATTAATGCTTCGTCACAAATCCTTGTAGCAGAGCACATCTCCCCATATACATAGGCATTGTACCTAGGGTAGGCATTCCTCCTCTTACTTTCAGGAATGTCCTACTCTGTCTATGGAGTAGCTGCACTTTCACTACTTTACTTTCTTAATAAACTTGCTTTTACTTTGCACTGTGGACTCACCCTGAATTATTTCTTGTGTGAGACCCAAGAACCCTCTCTTGGGGTCTGGATCAGGACTGCTTTCCTGTAATACTATCATAATAGGAGAGAGAGGCCAGACTCAACTCTGAATACAACAAAGATAGCTGGGTATTTATAACCAACGAGCAGAGTGAGTGGGAATCAGTGGATAAAAATTACTAAGAAGAGACATCAAGGGAAGGAGGATTCTTGCTAAATTTACTTAACAGGATTCTTGCTAAAGGTAAGCCAAGATAATCAGCTATTAGTAGTGGGGGGATTCATATTAAACTGACTTAGTAATATTCTTGCTAAAAGAAGAGATACTCATTTTTCCTTTGAACAATATAAATCCATTTTTCATTTGGTTGCCTTTTGTTCATTAGGGACAAGCTGAATCATCTGTTAGATTTGGTATTACAGCAGTCAATCACGGTGATTTCTAGATGTTGAGTTCAAAGCATCCTGAGTCCTGTACACAGCAGCAGCTCCAGGCATGAAAGTTCCTCATTGTCTAGCTTCAGTTTGCAGGGCTTCTTTAAGTCCTGGTGGAAAGTCAGCTACAAACAACCTAGAGTCCAAATAAAGTTCTTGACAATCGGGTTTTAACTCTCAGTGGTGCCAAGTCAGGAGAGTGGGAGAAAAATTGAAAATGTTAAGTTGGAGAGTTGTAGCCAGATATTGGAGGAAACTAGAAAGAATTGGAAATTGGTAACATCACACCTGTAATCCCAGCATTCTGAGAGGCTGAGGCAGGTGGATCCCTTGAGTTCAGGAGTTTGAGACCAGGTTGGGAAACATGGCGAGACTCCCATCTCTACCAAAAATAAAAAAAAAGTAGCTGGGCATAGTGGTGTGTGCCTGTGGTTCCACCTACTTGGGAGGCTGAGGTGGGAGGATTGCTTGAGCCAGGGGATGGGGGAGTTGCAGTGAGCCAAGATCGTGCCACTACACTCCAGCCTGGGTGACAGTGCCAGACCCAAGAAAGAACGAAAGAAAGAGAAAGAGAGAAAGATAGAGAGAAAAAAAGAAAGAGAGGGAGAGAGACAGAAAGAGAGAGAGAGAGAAAGGAAGGAAGGAAGGAAGGAAGGAAGGAAGGAAGGAAGGAAGGAAGGAAGGAAGAAGAAAGAAAGAAAGAAAGAAAGAAAGAAAGAAAGAAAGAAAGAAAGAAAGAAAGAAAGAAAGAAAGAAAGAAAGAAAGAAAAGAAAGAAAGAGAAAGAAAGAAAGAAAAAGAAAGAAAGAAAGAAAGAAAGAAAAAGAAAGAAAGAAAAGAGAGAGAAAGAGAAAGAGAGAGAGAGGAGAGAGGGAGGACGGAAGGAAGGAAGGAAGGAAGGAAGGAAGGAAGGAAGGAAGGAAGGAAGGAAGGAAGGAAGGATGGAAGGAAGGAAGGAAAATTGGTGGCAATAACTGTCAAAATGTGCAAGATGGCAGGTGCCAGTCCAATTTACAAGTGGATAACAAGGTCTCAAAGACAATGAGCAGGATTAGAGTCTGATAATTCAAAAGGGTGTGCTATGATTTTCTACTGAAATACAAAATTTCTCTCTTTAGTCATCCCCTATTTTTGATCAAAGATAAGCAAATAAGGTTATTCATGTTTACAAAACAAGTCTGGCCTCCTTAGGTTTGTCCTTATTGTTTAGGTAGGTGCAGCAAGAATGATCATTTACTACATAGACCTGTTTTTCATAAGGCATCTCAGATTAGACTTTTTAAAACCTCTTGGCCGGGCACAGTGGCTCACGCCTGTAATCCAAGCACTTTGGGAGGCCGAGGCGGGTGGATCACGAGGTCAGGAGATCCAGACCATCCTGGCTAACACAGTGAAACCCCGTCTCTACTAAAAATACAAAAAACTAGCCTGGCGTGGTGGCGGGTGCCTGTAGTCCCAGCTACTCCGGAGGCTGAGGCAGGAGAATGGCGTGAACCCGGGAGGCGGAGCTTGCAGTGAGCCGAAATCACGCCACTGCACTCCAGCCTGGGCGACAGAGAGAGACTCCATTTCAAAAAAAAAAAAAAAAAAAAAACCCTCTTGAGACTAGGAAACCAAGCCAAGAATTCACCTCAGACTTCACCTGCAATACCTATAAGGTTTAAGTGAATTCCTTTCTTCTCAAGGCCCCTAAAATACCCTAAGGTTCTTGGGACTACCAGGAAGTGACATTGATTACTCATCTGTAAAACTGGGAGAATTATAAGCCATGTACCAGGCTGGTTTTTCCAAGAGGACTTTGTAAGCATTGGTTCCATAAAGTCAACCTGAGCTCCTTAAAACTGTCCGTTCATATCTGATTCTATGCATCATTCTCAAGTGTGACATTCTAGTCAAAGCCTTGACAATATAATTTTTCCAATTGTGTCCTGTTACAAGAACAGTTCCTTATTGAACTCATGTGAATAATTATATTATCATGGGAAGAGGAACACTTAGTTTCCAAATTATGAAGAGACTAGGCAGGAAGAAAAGATAAATATTTCATTATGAGTTATAGATATCTTAAGAGCAAAGGGAAAGGGGTTCCTTATATTCAGAAAATGGAATGTTAGAGAACCAGCAATATTCCAAATAAAAGTCACACAAATCATAATCCTTCTTTGTCAGTTTATTCAGTCTCATGTAATTAATTCTCACTCTACTTGATCTTGGGTTAGCAATTTTATGAACCCACTAGCTTCTTTACTAGAGATCTGGGACTCCTTCCTCTGTCCAGTGGTATGGTCTCAAAGTTATGTAAGCAATGCCATCAGAAGATTGTACCCTAGAGTGCCTGTCATAGTCCTTTCCATGGGTCTATGAGACAGTCACTTTTTGCTGAAGATGAGGCACTCTGGCTTGTAGGTGATTGCAAATGCTTTCAGAGAAAAATAAGAGTAAAACAAAAACTATCTGTGGAGGACAAAAGAATTAAAATAGCAATGGTTAAAGATCTGACGAGAGTTCATTTGACAAGGAAATTTGGTTATTTCTGTGGCATACAACAGTTTAAAATAAGAACCAGAATAATGACTGATAACATTATACCAGGATGTATCATGGACCGCAAGGATATTGACAAATTGCTAGGAAGTTTATACAATTTCTGGTATAATTTTATTAATAAGATTTACTCAGTCAGGCGCCGTGGCTCACGCCAGTAATCCCAGCACTTTGGGAGGCTGAGGCAGGCAGATCACGAGGTCAGGAGATCAAGACCATCCTGGCTAACACGGTGAAACCCCATCTCTACTAAAAATACAAAAAAATTAGCTGGGCGTGGTGGCAGGTGCCTGTAGTCCCAGCTACTCTGGAGGCTGAGGTAGGAGAATGGCCTGAACCTGGGAGGCAGAGCTTGCAGTGAGCTGAGATTGCACCACTGCACTCCAGCCTGGGCGATGCAGCGAGACTCCATCTCAAAAATCAAAAACAAACAAACAAACAAAAACATTTACTCATGCTAATATTACCTAGAGAAGATTAAGCATCTCTTAATTGACAATGCTTTTTATGCAGCTCAACATTTTAAATAAACCTAATTTTTTAAAGAAAAATTTATTTTTACAAAGTGAAAAAACAAATCCTTTAGGATTTTCCCAGGGTCCTTTGGAAAAACTCAAAGTCAGTTTGAGATCAGTAAAATTTAACTTACAATTGATTTGGGTCGGCTGGGTGCGGTGGCTCATGCCTGTAATCCCAGCATGTTGGGAGGCCGAGACTTGCGGATCACCTGAGGTTAGGAGTTCAATACCAGACTGGCCAACGTGGTGAAACCCTGTCTCTACTAAAAATACAAAAATTAGCTGGGCGTGGTGGTGGGCACCTGTAATCCCAGCTACTTAGGAGGCTGAGGCAGGAGAATCGCTTGAACCTGGGAGGCAGAGGTTGCAGTGAGCTGACATTGCAACATTGCACTCCAGCCTGGGCAACAGGAGTGAAACTCCATCTCAAAAATAAACATAAAAATAAAACAAAGGGGGGAAGTTGTCAAAGATGTCAAAAGGTTTAAACACTTGGCTAAGTGAGATTCTATGTCACTGCAAAACAGTATTTAGTTACTTATTTAACCAAAATAACACTAAAGATTTCAAAAATAACTATAGGAGGTTACATGATTGTAGAAAAACCTCAGCTCTTTTAAAAAGTAAAAAGAAGCAGAGCACAGTGGCTCATGCCTGTAATCCCAGAACTTTGGGAGTCCTAGGTGGGTGGAAAACAAGGTCAGGAGTTTGAGACCAGCCTGGCCAACATGGTGAAACCCCGTCTCTACTAAAAACACAAAAATTAGCTGGACATGGTGGCGGGCACCTATAATCCCAGCTACTGGGGAGACTGAGGCAGGAGAATCATTTGAACTCAGGAGGTGGGAGTTGCAGTGAGCCGAGATCACACCACTGCACTCCAGCTTGGGTGACAGAGCAAGACTCCATCTCAAAAAAAAAAAAAGTGGAAAACCTCAGTCCTCTTAAATAATCAAGAACATGATAAAGATTAACATAAAGCACAGAATCTTTTTCATCTAGGTGGGTTACTTAAAAAGTAAAGAAAAACCTCTTGTAATCTCTTATTAACAGCAGATCAGCAATCCAAAAATATTTTGTCATTTTCAACAGAGACAAAACCAAATTGTATCAGTGTATTTTTGATATTGAAGTTCATTTCTTTCTTTTTATTTATTTATTTATTTATTTATTTTTGAGACAGAGTTTTGCTCTTGGTGCCCAGGCTGGAATGCAATGGTGTGATCTCAGCTCACCACAACCTCCAGCCCTCGGGTTCAAGCAATTCTCCTGCTTCAGCCTCCCGTGTAGCTGGGAATACAGGCATGTGCCACCATGCCCGGTTAATTTTCTAATTTTAGTAGAGACAGGGTTTCTCCATGTTGGTTAAGCTGGTCTCGAACTCCCGACCTCAGGTGATCCACCCAACTTGGCCTCCCAAAGTGCTGGGGTTACAGGCATGAGCCACCGCACCTGGCCTGAATTTCATTTCTTTAAAAACCTTGTAAATAAATCCATCAGACATTAGTTAACTTGGACCACATATGATTCCTTTTCCAAGATTCCTTTTCTGTAAGCTTTCTACAACTTTTTTAGCCACTTAATTGCGGTATTATTGACACACAGAAAGCTGTACATATTTAATGTATACAACTTGATGAGTTTACATATAAGCATTCAACTGTGAAATCATCACCACAATCTATGCCATAAGCCTATCCATCACCTTCAAAAGTTTCTTCCACCATCTTTATCATCTTTTTCATGTGATAAGAACACTTAACATAAGAGACTTCCCCTTAGAAAATTTTAAAATGTACAACATGGTATTGTAAAATATAAGCACTATGCTGTACAGATCTCTAGGACTTACTCATTCTGTATAACTGAAACTGAACCCTTTGACCAATACCTTCACATTTCCTCCTTCACCAATACCCTGGCAAGCATCATGTTACTCTCTGCTTATATGACTTTGGGTAGTACAGACATTTTAACAATATTCATTATTCCAATGCATTAACACAGAATATCTTTCCATTTACTAATATCTGTTTTAATTTCTTTCATTAATGTCTTACAGTTTTCAGTGTGTAAGTCTTTCACTTCTTTGGTTAAGTTTGTTCCTAAATATTTTATTCTTTTTGATGATATTGTAAACAGTATTGATTTCTTATCTTTCTGTATACATAGTTCATTGTAAGTATATAGGAATGCAACTGATTTTTGTACGTTGATTTTGTATTGTGGAACTCTTCTGAATTTGGTCATTAGTTCTGGAGCTTTTGTGTTTTTAGGGTTTTCTACATATAAGATTATGTCATCTGCAAACAGAGGTAATTTTACTTCTTTCTTTCCAATTTGGATGCTGATATGGTTTGGCTGTGTCCCCACCCAAATCTCATTTTGAATTGTAGCTCCTATAATCCCCACATGTTGTGGGAGGGACCCTGTGGGAGGTAATTACATCATTCCCGTGCTGTTCTCATGATAGTGAATAAGTCTCACAAGATCTGATGGCTTTATAAAGAGGAATTCTCCTGCACCATGTAACACGTGCTTTTGCTCTTCCTTCACGTTCTGCAATGATTGTGAGGCCTCCCCAGCCATGCTGAATTGTGAGTCAATTAAACCTCTTTCCTTTATAAATTACCAAGTCTCGGGCATATCTTTATTTGAGCATGAGAACAGATTAATACAGATGTCTTTTATTTATTTTTCCTGCCTAATTTCTCTGGCTAGGCCTTCCAGTACTATGTTGAATAGAAGTGGTAAGAGCAGGCATCAAGGTCTTTTTCCAAATCTTAGAGGAAAAGTTTTAAATTTTTCACCATTGAATATGATGTTAGCTGTGAGCTTTTCATATGTGGCCTTTGTTTTGATAGTTAAGTTATTTCTACACTTAATTTATTGAAAGATTTTGTCATAAAATGGTGTTAAATTTTGCCAAATGCTTTTCCTGCATGTATTGAAATGATCATGTAATTTTTATCCTTCATTCTGTTAATGCAGTGTATGACATTGATTGATTTGCATAGATTGAACCATCTTTTCATCCCAGGGGACAAGTCTCACTTGGTCATAGTAAATGATCCTTTTAATATGCTGTTGAATTCTGTTTGCTAATATTTTGTCGAGGATTTTTGCATATATGTTCATCAAGGATAATGACCTATAGTTTCCTTTTCTTGTGATGTCTTTGTCTGGCTTTCATATCAGGGTGATGCTGACCTCATGAAATGAGTTTGGAAGGGTTCTCTGTTCTACTTTTGGAAGAGTTTAGAAAGAATTGATATTAATTCTTCTTTAAATGTTTGATAGAATTGACTTGTGAAGCCATCTGATTCTGGGCTTTAATTTCTTGAATGGTTTTTGATTATTGATTCAATCTCATTTGTTACTGGTCTGTTAAGAATTTCTATTTTTTCTTGATTTAGTCTTAGTAGGTTTTATATTTCTGGGAATTTATCTATTTCTTCTAGATTATCCAGTTTGTTGGTGTATAACTGTTCATAATAGTTCCTTATGATCTTTTTATTTCTATGGCTTCCATTGCAATGTCTTCTCTTTAATTTCTGATTTTAATTATTTGAGTCCTTTTTTTTTTCTTAGACTAGCTAAAGTTTTGTCAATTTTGTATTTTCAAAACACCAACCTTTAGTTTCATCACATTTTCTATTGTTTTTCTATCTCTATTTCATTTATTTCTCTCTAATCTTTATTATTTCCTCTTTCTGCTAACTTTAAACTTAGTTTGCTCTTCTTTTTCTAGTTCCTTGAGGTGTAAAGTTAGGTTGTTTATTTGAGGTCTTCTTTTATAATGTAGGCATTTACCAGTATAAAATTTCCTCAGTACTACTTTTACTGCATCCCATAAGTTTTGTTATGCTATGTTTTCATTTTCAATGATCTTGAGATATTTTCCTTTGATTTCTTTTTTGACCCAATGGTTGTTTAAAACTGTTTAATATCCACTTATTTTTAAATTGTGCTGTTTTTCTTTTGTTATTGATTTCTACTTTCATTCCATTGTGGTCAGAAAATATACTTGAAATGATTTCAATCTTCTTAAATTTGTTAAGACTTGTTTTGTGACCTAGCATATGATCTGTCCTACAGAATGTTCCATGAATGCTTCAGAATGTATATTCTGCTGCTATTGGGTGAAATGATCTGTATATGTCTGTTAGGTCTGTTTGTCTATTTGGTCTATACTGTTGTTCATATCTGCTATTTCCTTATTGGTTTTCTGTCTGGGTGATCTATTAATTATTAAAAGTAGTGCCCTGTTTCAACAAAAAAATTAAAAATTAGCTGAATGTGGTGGTGCGTGTCTGTGGCCACAGCTATTCAGGAGGCTGAGGTGGGAGGACTACTTGAGCCCAGGAGGTCGAGGCTGTAGTGAGCCATGATCATGCCATTCCACTACAGTCTGGGTGACAGAGTGAGACCATGTCTCAATAATAATAATAATAAATAAAAATAAAAGTGGGGTATTGAAGTCTCCTACTATATTATATTACTGTCTATTTCTTCCTTCAGATTTGTCAATGCTTGCATTATGTATTTTGGTGCTCTGATGTTGGGTGCATATTTATTTATAATTGTTATATCTTCTTGTCAAATTGACCTTTTATCATTGTATAAGTTTCTTTGTCTCTTGTGACATTTTTTGACTTCATGTCTAATTATCTAAGTACAGCCAGTTATACTTTCTTGGTTACCATTTATATGGAATATCTTATTCAATCCCTTCACTTTCAGCCTATGTGCACCCTTAAATCTAAAGTGAGTCTTTTGCGGATATCATATACCTGGAACGTGTTTCTTATCCATTCAGTTACTCCATATTATTATTATTATTATTATTATTATTATTATTATTTTTAGAGATTGGGTTTTACTGTGTTGCCCAGACTGGACTTGAACTCCTGGGCTTAAACAATCCTCCTAGTTCAGTCTCCTGAGTAGCTGGGACTACAGATGCATATCTCTGCACCTGGCCATATCTTTTTATTGATGACTTTAATCCGTATACATTTAAAGCAATTATTCATAGGTACAGACTTATTATTGCCATTTCATTATTTGTTTTCTGTCAGTTTTGTGATTATTTTGTTCCTCTCTTTTTCTTTTGCTATCTTTCTTTTGATTTGATTTCTTTGTAGTAATATATAGTCTACGTTGAAACAACACAGGGATGTTACATTAATCTATATTTGTCTATATATTTACTTTTACCAGTGAGAGATATACTTGCATTTGCTTTCATATTTCTCTTTAGTGTTCTCTCATTTCAACTTGAAGAACTCCCTTTACTCTATTTAGCGTTTCTTGTAAGGCAGGTCTAGTGGTGACAAACTTAATCAGTTTTTGTTTTTCGAGGGAAGTCTTTGTCTCTTCCTCATTTTTGAAAGACAGTTTTATCAAGTATAGTATTCTTGGTTGGCCAAGATTTTTTCCTGTTGGCTCTTTGAACATGTCATTCCACTCTCTCCTGTCCTGCAAGGTTTCTGCTGAGAAGTCCGCTGACAGTCTTATGGAGGCTCCTTTGTAAGTAACAAGTCATTTTTCTCTCACTGCTTTCAAAATTCTTTCTTTGTCTTTGACTTTTGACAATTTAATTATAATGTATCTCAGTGTAGACCTCTTTAAGTTCAATCTTTTAGGGTTCTTTAGATTTCATGAATCTGGATGTTCATTTTTCTCCTCAGATTTGGGAAGCTTTCATCCATTATTTTTAAAAATAAGCTTTTGCCTTTTTCTCTTCCTTCTTTACTTCTGGAATTGCCATAATGTCTAAATTAGTTCACTTGATGGTGTTCCATAAGTTCCATAGGCTTTCTTCACTCTTTTTTTTTTTTATTCTTTTTTCTTTGTTCCTCTGACTGGATAATTTCAAATGATCTGTCTTCAAGTTCATTGATTCTTTCTTCTGTTCAGTCAAGCATATGTGTGATGTTCTCTATTGAATTTTCAGTTCAGTCATTTTATTCCTCAGCTCCAGAATTTCTATTTGATTCTTTATGATTTCTATCTCTTTATTCAACTTCTCATTTTGTTAATGTATTACTTTTCTGACTTCATTTACTTTTCTGTGTTCTCTTGTAGATCACTGAGCTTCTTTAAGACAATTAGTTTGAATTCTTTGTCAGAAAATGTGTAGATCTACATTTCTTTGAGGTCAGTCACTGAAGTTTTATTTGGTTCTCTGTTGGTGTTATGTTTTTCCAATTCTTCATGCTCCTTGTGGCTTTATGTTGGTATCTGCACATTTGAAGAAGCAGTCACCTCTTTTAATCTTTATGAACTGGCTTCATTAGGGAAAGAACCTTACTAGTCAACCCTGCTAGAGATTCTGGGTGTCTCTCAAAACTTTTCTATGGATGCACCTGTTCTATTCTTCTTGCCCCTTTCTAAAGGAGAAGTCTTAGGATTTTAGGTCTTCTCTCAATCCTGCAGAGCCATGCCAGGTTCTGAGAGCTGTTTAATTCTTTTCCCAAGGTCAGTGCACCAAGATGTCGGAAAAATGGGTGCAAGCTCCAGTTCTGTCCCTCCCCCCGAATAATCAATCACAAGGTTGTGAACCTTCTCCAAATTCTGCAGTTGAGTCAGCTGCAGAGATCCATGCCAGCTTCTGGATATCTGTGTGCCATCTGTGAGGGTACATGAGGCACCATTTATGGGGGCATGAGCTAGCTGACTACTAAAGTCTGTGGGCTAGTTTGCTGCTGGGGTCTGTGGATGGGATGACCAGTGGGGTCCACAGGCTGGCTGGCAGGGTCTGCAGGCTGGTCGTTGAAATATGCTTGTCTGTTTGAGCACCTGTCCCTTTATTTTGTTCTTGGCTGCCCCCAGGCAATCTAGTCATACTAGTTCCCTCAGCATTCTGTGTGAGGAGAGAGAGAAGCATTCTGGGCAGCACCCTCAAGGACTAGGGAAGCTGAATGCTCATGTCACCTTCTCTTTCCCCCTTAGGAAAAATCACAGGCTGAGGGTGGGTCTCTCTTGGCCCTGAATTGTGCCAGCTTGGGAGAAAGATAATGCAGGTAAAGTGAAAATATTCTTCTTACCCTTTTTAGTGTGGGCATTCTCTGATTGTGTTCTCCACTAAGGTACTAGAGCCCGTCAGCTGGACTCTAGGTATTTTATTCTGTGGATAATTGTTGAATTGGTATTTCTGTGGCAATACAAGGGCCAGGAATTCCTATTCCTCCATCTTGCTGACATCACTCTTTTTCTACAATTTTTTATATCCATTTAATTTCTGTCCTACATTTTCCTCTTTATACTTTAGGACAAAATTACTATTTTTCCCTTAACAAATATATATCCTATATACCTTGTAGACTTTGCATACAGTTTCCCTTTGTCCTTATTGTTAAACTTTCATTCTACTTACATCAACTTAATACACATGATCTTAACAATTATGCTTGGATTGTTCATAAAATTTCTTAAGACATTAAACAAAGCTAGCCATCATCTCAACTTATTTCCCTGATAAATATTTTTATAGCACATGCACATTAGGCAAGTATCAAAAATCAAAAACCTAAAAAAAATAAATACATGAGTTTTCTGTTTTACTGCTGCTCTTGATACACATGAAGTAATGGATATCAACAAATTCATTTTCGTGCATCTTTACTCATACATTTGTTTAGTTTGAATTTATAATTTTTATAATTTTTATCATTTGGCAGAGGTAATAGTACCTTATTTGAGTAGTAAACCCAAGTAGAATACAAATGTATATTCATATTATAAATAATGATAATTTAGGAGACATATCTGTTTTTATGAAACCGATATCACATTAGTCTTGTTTGCCAAAGATTTACCTAAACTGTATGTACCTGAAAAATATTTGGGTTAGTTTCTATATTTCTGGGAGTTTTAGAAATATTTAATTTATGTAAGTGCTTATGTAATATGTAAGCCAATTTGAATAGCACTTCTTTATGGGATTTTGTGAATTAACTTGGTAATACCATCTGGATGTAGGAAACTATCACATACAGACATTTACATACTTAAGTGAACATATAAACAGACACAAATAGAAGCCGTCTAGCTTCCATTCTAAAATTTTAACCATGAGTCAGGTAAAAATACAGTAATATAAACTCACTAGTTTGGCTGGGCAAGGTGGCTTATGCCTGTAATCCCAGCACTTTGGGAGGCCGAGGCAGGTGGATCACTTGAGGTCAGGAGTTTGAGACCAGCCTGGCCAACATGGTGAAACCCCATCTCTACTGAAAATACAAAAATTAGCCAGGCGTGGTGGCATGCATCTGTCATCCCAGCTACTCAGGAGGCTGAGGCAGGAGAATCTCTTGAACCCAGGAAGCAGAGGTTGCAGTGAGCCAAGATCATGCCACTGCACTCCAGCCTGGGCAACAGAGCAAGACTCTGTCTCAAAAAATAAATAAATAAATAAATACATACATACATATATAAACTCACTAATTTATTTAAAATAGTTGGCTCTTTGCTCCACTTTATATTTTTATCTGAATTGTGTTTCTGTCAGATGAAAAAAGTTAAGGTTACCTGCTCAATAGGAGGCTAATGCTTTTTGCCAATATTTGCAGAGGAGATTATTAAGATTTTCTTTTGCCCTGATATGTAATATTATGGAGGCTGTGGACCAAATTTTAGGTGAGGGATCTTTTGCAAATACCAAATGGCTGTCTGAGTGTTTCCAAAATTCATCTGAGTGAATAAAATATCCAGTCTGTTTCCAATTACTCTGTTTTTCTTTTTAGCCTTAGGTAGTTGCCATTAGGAGTCCCTGAGTCCATTGAGATCCCCACAATGGGAGGCAGGAGGACTAAAGTTCAAGTGACAATAGAGAATTGAGGCGCTGGAGTGGTATAGAAAAAGTCTGGCAGGGAGTGAACAGAGGGATAGAAGAGATAAAGTCATGAAGGGACTCAAGGGTACTGAATTGAAGACTTAAAGTGGTAAAAGGGGGAAGGAGAAGCAGAGGTGATGGGAAGGGAGAGGTCTTACAAGAGCTAGTTTGGGGAAGCCATTGAAGTTCTAGATTATTCTTAGTAAAATCATGCCAACAAGAAAGAAAGTGGACAGAATAAGTACCCTATTAGTGGGGCATATAGTCAACAGGAATTCCAGAAGGGGGGTTTCAGACATTCCTATGGGAGAAGCAAGATCAAATAAAAGGCACAGACAGACTTCACAAAGAGCCAACAAAAAATTTTCAGCACAGGAATCAGGTAATAAATTCCCACTTGAAACAAAGAGCCAGAAAGAAGGACTTTCAGCCCAAGAGTCAGGGAGTGAATATCTACTTGAAACAAGGAGCCAAGAAGACCTTCCAGCTCAGGAGGTGCCTTTCAAATAAAAAATGCTGAGATTCTATCCTAGCCTCAGAGCGTATATTCAGAATCTTAAGAATTCAAAATTGGTCCATACCCTGCTTCAATGGACTGGTATTCAGAGCATTAGCTCAGAAGTTGGCATACCAATGAATCTCTAATCTATCTTTACTTGGGGTCCTGGTGAGAGGCTTAGGGATCCAATATTGATTCTGATCCTGTTTCACTCATAAGTCACCATAACTGTTAAAGAAAAATTATTCTGATACTTGCTAAAATGGTAAGGAAGACTCTTTAGACCTATTGAGACAGTCATGAAGACTATCACAATAGGGGAGAGAGGTCAGGTTCAACTCAGAATACAACAAAGACAGATGGGGATTTGTAGCCAATGAGCAGAGTTGCAGTTGGGGAGTCAGTGGATGGAAAATTACTAAGAGGAAACATCAATGGTATGGGGATTTTTGCTAATCCTACTTAACAGGATTCTTGCTGAAGGCAGGCCAGGGTGATCAGATATCAAAGGTGGAGAATGAGGAATTTGATCAGATATCAGAAGTAATCAGATTTTGAGGAGGGGGAGATTCTCACTAAACTGACTTAGCAAGATTCTTGCTAAAACTGGGCTAGGCAGGTTGAATAAAAGGCCCAAGAATGAGGCCTAGTTGAAAAGAAGTTTCAGAGGAGCCTGTCTAAAGTTTGGTCAAAGAGAGAGTCTTTATCAACATGTGTTCACTTTACATCTGTATGAAAGTCATGATTGTACTTTCTTTGACAATTATCCCTTAATACAGCCAATGTTTTTGAAGAGATTAGCATAGCACCTGGCACATTGTAAGCATTCAACAAAGTTGTTGTTGAGTTATTATGGCTGTTGCTGTTGTTATGTTGATGTGAATCTATGTTCCAACAAGAAAAAGAGCTCAGCCCAGATGGTTCAGATGAAGAGACTTGAATGAAGAGATTACTTTATGAGCAGGGTAAAGGAACCAACAAGGGATATTAAAGCACCAAGAAACCATGATGAGCAACCAGTATCTTCCCTGTGCTAAAGGAGATGGGGAGGAAATAGTGTCACTGGATCCCAGTGACAGCTTGAGCCATAGAAAAGGGGCCACCTATCAGGATATGTTGTTATGAAGAGACCCAGCTCTCGCCAGAGATGGAGTGCTGAAACAGGGAGAGACCGGGGAAAAAAAATATTCTAAACTTTCTCTCTTATTGCCTTCTTTATCACCTGCTAGGCCTTCTCATTGGCTGAATCCAATTAGAAATCAGCTGGCAGGGGAGTGTGGGTGATGCAGTCTGCCTCTCCTGGCACAGATCAGGGCAAAGAAGTATAGAGAATGCATCCTGGGGTAGGGGGCTGAAGAATGATCAGCACAATTATTACTACTATATTTTTATAATGCTCAAAGCCTATGGAATATGCAACACCAAGAATGAACCCTAATGTCAACTATGGACTTTCGGTGATAATGGTGTGTCAATGTAGGTTCATCGATGGTAAAAAATGTACCACTCTAGTAGTGGGTGGTGATAATGGGGGAGGCTGTGCCACTGTAGGGGCAGTGGGTATATGGAAAATCTCTGTACATCCCACTCAATTTTGCTGCGAACCTAAAACTGCCCTAAAAAAATAAAACCAATGATCATGGCAGATGGGAGGCAGGACTAGATTCAGCTCTGACTTGGATGGACAGAGCAGTGTGTGGAGGCTCGCATTGTGAATTTTGGCACCAGATCAACTGCAAGAACAAACCAGCAATCCAGAGAGGACCCAAGACCCTCTGAAGGAAGTGGACTGCTCCTGCAGGACCCGGGAGACACCCCAAATACTGAGTACCCCAACTGTGGAAGTGGGAAAGGGAGAGCTTCCTCTCCTGACACACACCCCCACTGGAGAAACTGAAGGTCTGTTTGCAGGAGAAGTTTTCAACCTTACCTGGAACTGAGTAAATTTAGAGAGCCAAGTGAAATACAGGGGTAGAGGAAGCAGAGGAAGGCCCTGGGAGCTTGCTGGGTCCCCAAGCAGGCCATTCCTGCCTGGCACCACAGGGATCCATTGGGAGGGCGGCCAGAGGAGCAGGGAGTGGGGAAACACCACAGGGAGAAGGAAATCTCCAGCTGAACTTTGTAACAATTTGAATGGGGCAAGAAGCCTCCTGGCCAGAACTCAGGGCATGAATCCAGTGTGTAGACTCCACAGGCCGGGGAAGAACTAAGCCCTTTTCTTTCACAGCTGGGAGGTGGGTAGCCTGGGGCAAGTTCTCAAGCCAGGCTTGCCCACTGCCTGGAAGCAGACTCGGGGCCGTTAGAGGGGGCATGGTGGGAGCGAGACCAGCCCTTCAGTTTGCATGGGAGCTGGGTGAGACCTGTGATTGCCGGCTTTCCCTCACTTCCCTGACAATCTGCATGATTCAGCATAGGCAGCCATAATCCTCCTAGGCACACAACTCTATTGACCTGGGAACCTCACCCCCATCCCCCACAGCAGCTGCAGCAAGGCCCACCCAAGGAGAGTCTGAGCTCAGACACACCTAGCCCTGCCTCCAACTGATAGTACTTCCCTAACCCATCCTGGTAACTGAAAACAAAGGGCATATAATCTTGGGAGATCTAGGGCCCCACTTACCACTGGGAGGCCAACCAGCACAAAAATAGAGCATTAAACCACCAAAACTCAGAACCCTGACAGAGTCCATTGCACCCCCCTGCCATCTCAACCAGAACAGGTGCTGATATCCATGGCTGAGAGACTCATAGACAGTTCACATCACAGGACGCTGCAGACAACCCCCAGTACCAGCCCGGATCCAGGTAGACTTGCTGGGTGGCTAGTCCCAGAAGAGAGACAACAATCACTGCAGTTCGGCTCACAGGAAGCCACGTCCATAGGAAAAGGGAGAGAATACTACATCAAGGGAACATCCCATGGGACAAAAGAATCTGAACAACAGCCTTCAGACCTAGATCTTCCCTCTGACAGAGCCTACCCAAATGAGAAGGAACCAGAAAACCAATTCTGGTAATATGATAAAACAAGGCTCTTTAGTACCCCCCAAAAATCACACTAGTTCACCAGCAACGGATCCAAACCAAGAAGAAATCCCTGATTTACCTGATACATAATTCAGGAGGTTAGATATTAAGCTAATCAGGGAGGCACCACAGAAAGGCAAAGCCCAATGCAAGGAAATCCAAAAAACAATACAAAAAGTGAAGGGAGAAATATTCAAGGAAACAGCTTAAAGAAAAAAACAGTAAAAAATTCAGGAAACATTGGATACAATTATAGAATTGCAAAATGCTCTGGAAAGTCTCAACAATAGAATTAAACAAGTAGAAGAAAGAAATTCAGAGCTCGAAGAAAAGGTCATCAAATTATCCCAATCCAACAAGAAAAAGAAAAAAAGAATAAGAAAATATGAAAAAACCTCCAAGAAGTCTGGGATTATGTTAAATGACCAAATCTAAGAATAATCGATGTTCCTGAGAAAGGAGAGAAGTCTAAAAGCTTGGAAAATATATTTGGGGGAATAATCGAGGAAAACTTCCTTGGCCTTGCTATAGACCTAGACATCAAAATACAAGAAGCACAAAGAACACCTGGGAAATTCATCACAAAAAGATCATCACCTAGGCACATTGTCATCAGGTTATTCAAAGACAAAGGAAAGAATCTTAAGAGTTGTGAGACAGAAGCACCAGGTAACCTATAAAGGAAAACCTATCAGATTAATAGCAGATTTCTCAGTAGAAACCCCACAAGCTAGAAGGGATTGAGGCCCTATCTTTGGCCTCCTCAAACAAAACAATTATCAGCCAATAATTTTGTAGCCAGTAAAACTAAGCATCATATATGAAGGAAAGATACAGTCTTTTTCAGACAAACAAATGCTGAGAGAATTCACCAAAACCAAGTTGCCACTACAAGAACTGCTAAAAGGAGCTCTAAATCTTGAAACAAATCCTGGAAACACATCAAAACAGAACCTCTTTAAATCATAAACCACACAGGACCTAAAATAAAAATACTAGTTAAAAAGCAAAAACAAACAAGCAAACAAAAAACAAAGAATGCAGGCAACAAATAACATGATGAATGCAATGGTACTTCACATCTCAATACTAACATTGAATGTAAATGGCCTAAATGCTCCACTTAAAAGATATGGAACCACAGAGTAGATAAGAACTCACCAACCAACCATCTGCTGCCTTCAGGAGACTCACCTAACACATAAAGACTCACGTAAACTTAAAGTAAAGAGGTGGAAAAAGACATTTCATCCAAATGGACATCAAAAGCAAGCAGGGGTAGCTATTCTTATATTAGACAAAACAAACTTTAAAGCTACAGCAGTTAAAAGAAACAAAGAGGGACACTATACAATGGTAAAAGGCCCTGTCCAACAGGAAAATATCACAATCCTAAACATATACGCACCTAACAATGGAGCTCCCAAATTTATAAAACAATTACTAATAGACTGAAGAAATGAGATAGACAGCAACACAATAATAGTTGGAGACTTCAGTACTCCACTGACAGCACTAGACAGGTCATCAAGACAGAAAGTCAACAAAGAAACAATGGATTTAAAATATACCTTGGAACAAATGGACTTAACAGATATATACAGAACATTTCATCCAACAACTGCAGATACACATTCTATTCCACAGCGCATGGAACTTTCTCCAAGTTAGACCACATGATAGGCCATAAAGCAAGCCTCAATAAATATAAGAAAATTGAAATTATATCAAGCACTCTCTCAGATCATAGTGGAATAAAACTGGAAATAAACTCCAAAAGGAACCTTCAAAACCATGCAAATATATGGAAATTAAATAACCTGCTCCTGAATGAGCATTGGGTCAAAAACTAAATCAAGGTGGAAATTTAAAAATTCTTTGAACTGAATGACAATAATGACACAAACTACCAAAACCTCTGAGATACAGAGGTGCTAAGAGGAAAGTTCATAGCCCTAAATTCCTACATCAAAAAGACAAAAAGAGCACAAACTGACACTCTAAGGTCACACCTCAAGGAACTAGAGAAACAAGAACAAACCAAACCCAAACCAAGCAGAAGAAAGGAAATAACCAAGAGCAAAGCAGAACTAAATGAAATTGAAACAAACAAACAAAAAAATACAAAAGATAAATGAGAAGCTGGTTCTTTGAAAAGACAAATAAAATTGATAGACTGTTAACAAGATTAACCAAGAAAAGAAAAGAGAAAATACAAATAACCTCGTTAAGAAATGAAACAGGACTGGGCACAGTGGCTCATGCCTGTCATCCAGGCACTTTGGGAGGCCGAGGCGGGTGGATCACTTGAGGTCAGGAGTTCGAGAGCAGCCTGGCCAACGTGGTGAAACCCGACTCCACCAAAAATACAAAAATTAACTGAGCATGGTGGCGGTTGCCTGTAATCCCAACTACTCAGGAGGCTGAGGCAGGAGAATCACTTGAACCTGGGAGGCAGAGGTTGCAATGAACTGAGATCATGCCACTGTACTCCAGCCTGGGCAACAGAGCAAGACTCCATCTCAAAAAGGAAAAAAAAAAAAAAAACAGGAGATATTACAACTGACACCGCTGAAATACAAAAAATAATTCAAAGCTACTATGAACACCTTTACACACATAAACTAGAAGAGATGGATAAATTCCTGGAAAAATACAACCTTCCTAGCTTAAATCAAGAAGAATTAGATACCTTGAACAGACCAATAACAAGCAGCAAGATTGAAATGGTAATTTAAAAATTACCAACACAAAAAAGTCCAGGACCAGTTGGATTCACAGCAGAACTCTACCAGACATTCAAAGAATTGATATCAATGTTTCTGACACTATTCCACAAGATAGAGAAAGAAGGAGCCCTCCCTCATTCATTCTATGAAGCAAGCATCACCCTAATACCAAAACCAGGAAAGGACATAATCAAAAAAGAAAACTACAGACCAATATCCTCGATGAACATAGATGCTAAAACCCTTAACAAAATACTAGCTAACCAAATCCAACAACATATCAAAAAGATAATCCACCATAATTAAGTGGGTTTCATACCAGGGATGCAGGGATGGTTTAACATAGACAAATCAATAAATGTTATACACCACATAAACAGAATTAAAAACAAAAATCACATGATCATCTCAATAGATGCAGAAAAAGCATTCAACAAAATCTAGCATCTATTTATGATTAAAACTCTCAGCAAAATCAGCATATGACGGACATATCTCAATATAATAAAAGCCATCTATGACAAACATACAGAAAACATAATACTGAATGGGGAAAAGTTGAAAGCATTCCCTCTAAGAACAGGAACAAGACAAGGATGCCCACTCTCACCACCCCTCTTCAACATAGTACTGGAAGTCCTAGCCAGAGCAATCAGACAAGAGAAAGAAATAAAGGGCATCCAAATCAGTAAAGAGGAAGTCAAACTGTCACTGTTTGCTGACAACATGATCATTTACCTTGAAAACTCTAAAGACTCCTCCAGAAAGCTCCTAGAACTGATAAAATAATTCAGCAAAGTTTCCAGATACAAGATTAATGTACACAAATCAGTAGCTCTTCTATACACCAACAGCAACCAAGCGGAGAATCTAATCAAGAACTCAATCCCTTTTACAATAGCTGAAAAAAAATACTTAGGAATGTACTTAACCAAGGAGTCGAAAGACCTCTACAAGGAAAACTACAAAACACTGTGGAAAGAAATCACAGACAACACAAACAAATGGAAACACATCTCATGCTCGTGGATGGGTAGAATCAATATTGTGAAAATGACCACACTGCCAAAAGCAATCTAGAAATTCAGGGCAATCGCCATCAAAATACCACCATCATTCTTCACAGAATTAGAAAAAACAATTCTAAAATTCATATGAAACAAAAAAAGAGTCCACATAGCCAAAGCAAGGCTAAGGAAAAAGAACAAACCTAGAAGCATCACACTACCTGATTTCAAACTATACTATAAGGCCATAGTCACCAAAACAGCATGGTACTAGTATAAAAATAGGCACATAGACCAATGGAACAGAATAGAGAACACAGAAATAAACCCAAATACTTACAGCCAACTGATCTTCAACAAAGCAAACAAAAACATGAAGTGGGGAAAGGACACCTTTTTCAACAAATGGTGCTGGGATAATTGGCTAGCCACATGTAGGAGAATGAAACTGGATCTTTATCTCTCACCTTATACAAAAATCAACTCAAGATGGATTAAGGACTTAAATCTAAGACCTGAAACTATAAAAATTCTAAAAGATAACATTGGAAAAACCCTTCTAGACGTTGGCTTAGGCAAGGATTTCATGACCAAGAACCCCAAAACAAATACAATAAAAACAAAGATAAATCGTTGGGACTTAATTAAACTAAAGAGCTTTTGCATGGGGAAAGGAACAGTCAGCAGAGTAAATAGAAAACCCACAGAGTGGGAGAAAATCTTCACAATCTATACATCTGACAAAGGACTAATATCCAGAATTTACAACAAACTCAAACAAATCAGTAAGAAAAAACCAAACAATCCCATCAAAAAGTGGGCTAAGGACACGAATAGACAATTCGCAAAAGAAGGCATACAAATGGCCAACACACATATAAAAAAATGCTCAACATCAGTAATGATCAGGGAAACGCAAATCAAAACCACAGTGCAATACCACCTTACTCCTGCAAGAATGGCCATAATCAAAAAATAAAAATCAGTAGATGTTGGTGTGGATGCAGTGATCAGGGAACACTTCTACACTGCTGGTGGAAATGTAAACTAGTATAGCCACTATGGAAAACAGTGTAGAGATTCTTTAAATAACTAAAAGCAGAACTACCATTTGATCCAGCAATCCCACTGTTGGGTATCTACCCAGAAGAAAAGAAGTCATTATATGAAAAAGATACTTGCTTACTCATGTTTATAGCAGCACAATTCACAATTGCAAAATTGTGGAAGCAACCCAAATGCCCATCAATCAATGAGTGGACAAAGAAATTATATATATATATATGTATATGTGTGTGTGTGTGTATATATATATATATAAAATGGAACATTACTCAGCCATAAAAAGGAATGAATTAACAGCACTCACAGTGACCTGAATGAGATTGGAGATTATAATTCTAAGTGAAGTAACTCAGGAATGGAAAATCAATCATAGTATGTTCTTACTGATATGTGGGAGCTAAGCTACGAGGATGCAAAGGCATAAGAATGATACAATGGACTGTGGGGACTTGGGGGGAAGAGTGGGAAGGGGGCTAGGGATAAAAGTCTACAAATATGGTGAAATGTATACTGCTCGGGTGATGGGTGTACCAAAATCTCACAAATCACCACTAAAAAACTTACTCATATAACCAAATACCACCGATACCCCAAAAACTTATGGGAAAAATTAAAGACACAAGTAACATCAAAAATAAAATCTCTTTTAAAATGTTATGTATTTTTACAATGCTTCATATTTTCTAAAACTTTTGCATAAAATTTGTTGTGAAGAAATAGGGCAATTATAGTATACCCATATTACACACAAGGAAAGTACAGCTTCAGATACTTCAAGTTCAACTGACAAGTGGGAAATTCTTCTAAGTTCAATGTGTATAGAACAGAGGTCAGGCTTTGCTGGGATAAAATTCTAAAGAAGACAAGGAAGAAAGCAAAGATAATTTTTTTCTGATTTTTCTGGTTCACATATTGTGTCCCCAGTAGAAACAAGAGTGTATCTTACTTCTTGCCATCAAAGTCTGTCCAAGTTTGAAGGGGTGTGTGTGTGTGTGTGTGTGTGTGTGTGTGTGTGTGTGTGTGTGTGTAGGGGAGACAACCTCATATGCTCATTCTCTATAACTTCTCCCAGAACTCTTGTTTGTTGAATTGATTATACCTTGAGAGATGCTTTCCCCTTTCACACACCTACCTCAACTAGTTTCCTGAGGGTGGAGTGGTCCACAAGGATGCTCAGTGTAGGGTGTGTCCAAAGCTCAAGGGTGGGGTAGAGGGCTATCAGTGTACCAGCTTTAGAACCTCCCTGGCAATCTATTCTGTCTACCTGAAAAAACTCATTGACCTCTTCCCCTGGCTGACTAATCTGCCTCTTTAGAGCTTTAATTTAAATGTTACTTCTGCAAGAGATGCCTTTTCTCTCGACATAAATTAGCTTTCCTCCATTATTCTTTTTCCGAGGCCTTGTTTTTTTTCTTCAGAGTATATCACGATGTGTTGTCATTTAGGCATTTTCCAACCTGTTTATTGCTTGATTTCCTCTCTATAAACTACAAAGTTCATGAGAACTGGTAAACATCATTTTCCAGCAATAACCCAGTGTTCATCACAGGCCCTGATGTGGAGGTGATAACTAATAAATTTGTGTTGAATAAATGAACACATGAATAAATAAAATTCACTAAATGAAACTAGTCTTCTCATGCAACAGCCTTCAATATCTCCAACCAGAGACTATGAATATCAACATACCAGAGGGATAGTAAAGCATTTTGCGATCAGGACAGATCTGACAGAAGATTATAAGGACTTGGATTTGTATTCTGATGAGGTGGGAAGAAGCCACTGGAGGGCTTGAGACAGCTTTTGTTCCACCTTGTATTGCATCTAGTACCCCTTCCCATCCCTAGTGACTTATAGTAGGCACTCAGTAAATTTGTTGATTACATTTATGAATGAATCAATAAAAATACAGTTTCTAATCCTGAAGAGCTTATGAGTGTTGTGATGAAAGAGACTTGGTAATCACCTTTATATATTTTAAATGGGTTTATTGTCTGCCTTGTCTCCACCATTTCATTTAGAAACAACTTCAGAGGAGAGCACAAGTCTACAACAGATTTCAGATCCTTGGGGGCCTAGCACAGAGCGTAGCATCATAAGACCATAAGGGTGTACCAGAAATACTCTTCTGGCTCTCATGCTGTTTCACCATATTGGACTTTTTTTTTTTTTTTTTTTTTAGATGAAGTCTCACTCTGTTGCCAGGCTGGAGAGCAGTGATGCAATCTTGGCTCACTGCAACCTCCACCTCCTGGGTTCAAGCAATTCTTCTGCCTCAGCCTCCCAAGTAACTGGGATTACAGGTGCATGCCACCACGCCCAGCTAATTTTTGTATTTTTAGTAGTGGCAAGGTTTCACCATGTTTGCCAGGCTGGTCTCAAACTCCTGACCTCAAGAGATCTACCCACCTTGGCCTCCCAAAATGCTGTGATTACAGGCATGAGCCACCGTGCCCAGCTGGATTATTTTTAATGCAGTGTATTTCACACGCCAGCCCTCTAGCTAGACCCTGGGTACCCTCCCGGAGGAACTACCAAATGTGGTTTCCATCATTTTGCACAGCCAAGAGATGGCTCTGAGAATTCTAGTCTTTCCCTTGGTTGTCCTGACTCTCCAGTCCTCCCTGGTTACAGGGTGGAAGCAATGGTTGCTGGTCTGGAATCATTGTTTTTTCTCTATAGACTAGGGGATAATGTTTTGGGGTTGTAAAAAAGAAACCAGTCTTGGTTTTAGTTTCAGCCCATTATCAGTGTGTGTGTAGGCTCATCATTTCACCTCTCTGGGCTTTCATTTTTCTCACTCATAAATTTCGAGAGTGAAGGGTGGATAAGAGCATTCTCAAGATCTCTTCCTGCTCTTCTAGGATTCTAATCTCTCATATGACATAAGAAAATGATTATTTAATTGGCCGCAAGCTGTCTTCCAGCTTCCAGAATACTCCTAAACCATATATTTGCTGAATCTCTGGACCATTTCCAGAGATTTCACATTTTGTTCATCCTGAAGGCTCTCTTATTTCTGAAATACCAGACCCTAATCAGTTTAGTAACTAGAGTTTATTTTTATTTTTTTGGCGCTGGATTTCTGACATCTGGAACAATTTCCTGTCAGATCCCGGAAGATTCTCTCCCAGCGTGTCTTCAACAGCAGCAAACAATTTACACCCACCCAGGACCCATCATGTTTAAGATGTCTTGTGGCATCTTATTACAATTAGGAGAAAATGAAACCAGGAGCTCAGTCTGATGAAAATTGAGGTTGGAAACCATTATTAAAATAGAAGTTATTAATACAGGCAAAATGTAGCTGAAAGTGCCAACTCATGTGAGGTGGTATGTTTGGGAGGGCAAGGAGAGAGTGCCAAGTAATTATGTCTGCAGTTCTGTGGGATAGGACAAACTCGAGAACAACACAAAGCAATCTACTTGTTGGTTAATGTGCAAGAGATCCTGATGAACTGATAAAACAGTAGAAGCCATTCAAAGACTCCTGGGACAGTGCCTCTAAACATCATTACCTTTCAGGACTAGTTAATTGGCTATTTTAGGTTGAGTTCACCCAGATGCAGACCCTAAGAAAAGAATGGGAGTGCAGTAGCTTATTTAGGAGGTGACCCCAGGAAGCACCTGTAGAGGAATGGGGAAGTGAAATAGGGAAGGGAAGGAAGCCAATAAAGGGAGTATTGCTGTGCAAGGTACCACTGTGGGTTGCTGAGGCTCAACCCTTCTGGAGAACTCTAAGAAACTATGTGGGAAATACCTTAGAGTGTGCCACTTGAGGGGCGTGGAAACTGGGGTATTTATCCTCCAACTTTTATTTATTATATGATGAGAGTTCTTTTTTTAAATTATTATACTTTAAGTTCTGGGGTACATGTGCAGAACGTGCAGTTTTGTTACATAGGTATACACGTGCCATGGTGGTTTGCTGCACCCATCAACCAGTCATCTACATTAGGTACTTCTCCTAATGCTATCCCTCCCCTAGCCCCCCACCCCTCAGCAGGCCCCTGTGTGTGATGTTCCCCTCCCTGTGTCCATGTGTTCTCATTGTTCAACTCCCACTTATGAGTGAGAACCTGCAGTGTTTGGTTTTCTGTTCTTGTGTTAGTTTGCTGAGAATAATGGTTTCCAGCTTCATCCATGTCCCTGCAAAGGACATGAACTCATTTTTTTTTTTTTTATGGAGTCTCACTCTGTCGCCAGGATGGAGTGCAGTGGCATGATCTCGGCTCACTGCAACCTCCGCCTCCCGGGTTCAAGTGATTCTCCTGCCTCAGCCTCCTGAGTAGCTGGGACTACAGGCATGTGCCACCATGCCCAGCTAATTTTTTGTATTTTTAGTAGTGACAGGGTTTCACCATGTTGGCCAGGATGGTCTTCATCTCTTGACCTCATGATCTGCCCACCTCCGCCTCCCAAAGTGCTGGGATTACAGGCGTGAGCCACCATGCCCAGCCAAATGCATCCTTTTTCTATGACTGCATAGTATTCCATGGTGTATATGTGCCACATTTCTTTATCCAGTTTACCATTGACGGGCATTTGGGTTGGTTCCAAGTCTTTGCTATTGTGAATAGTGCCACAATAAATATATGTGTGCATGTGTCTTTATAATAGCATGATTCATTAATCCTTTGGGATTGCTGGGTCAAATGGTATTTCTGGTTCTAGATCCTTGAGGAATCACCACACTGTCTTCCACAATGTTTGCACTAATTTACATTCCCACCAATAGTGTCAAAGCGTTCCTATTTCTCCACAGCCTATCCAGCATCTGTTGTTTCCTGACTTTTTAGTGATTGCCATTCTAACTGGCATGAGATGGTATCTCATTGTGGTTTTTATTTGCATTTCTCCAATGACCAGTGATGATGAGCTTTTTCTTTCATGTTTGTTGGCCGCATAAATGTCTTCTTTTGAGAAGTGTCTGTTCATATCCTTTGCCCACTTTTTGATGGCGTTGTTTTTTTCTTGTAAATTTGTTTAAGTTCTTTGTAGATTCTGGGTATTAGCCCTTTGTCAGATGTGTGATTGCAAAAATGTTCTCCCATTCTGTAGGTCACCTGTTCACTCTGATGATAGTTTTTTGTTGTTGTTGTGCAGAAGCTCTTTAGTTTAATTAGATCCCATTTGTCAATTTGGAGGCATTGCTGGGCTCCCCTCCTGCAGGCTGATCAAGGACCATAAGGGGAAGAGCTATAAGTTCTTGAAATAGGATGACTTCAGCATGTTCTAGAATGGCAAGTGCTGAGAGGCTGTGGGTGGGGCACTGATAGCACCTTGACCACAGTTCCCACTGTCCAGTAGTCAACTCACAATGGGTCAGGTGTAGGGAAAATTATAGCAATTTTGAGATAAGTGCATCTTTTCAATCTCTGGTCTAGCCCCCTCATTTTCCAGATAAGTAAACCAAGGTTTAGAACAGTAGTGTTCAACAGAAATATAATGCAAGCCAAATATATAAAATTTTCTAGTAGCATATTTAAAAGTAAAATGAAACAGGTGAAATTAATTTTAATAGCATATTTAACTCAGTATACACACACAATTATACTTTTAACATGGAATCAACATACAAATTATTACTAAGACGTTTTGCATTATTTGGGATGAGGGTACTTAGGCTTTGAAATTCAATGTATATTTTCCAATTGCAGCTCATCCCAATTCCAACTGGCCACATTTCAAGTGTTCAATAGCCACCTGTGGCTACTGTTTATTATATTGGACAGTGAAAATACAGAACATTTCCATAACTGCAGAAAGTTTTATTGGACAGTGCTGGTCTTGCTAGTTTGTACCATTTACCCAGTGTTAAGAGCTTACAGTTGACAAGAAGTCAGAAGAGAACCCTAGGCTCTCTGGCTAGGCTAGAATCTTGAACTTTAACTCTCCCAAAAATAGGAGAAGCCCGGTTCTTATAGGGCTTCAGGTTGTTGATGCCAAGATTAACTTGACTGGTTGCACATCCTCCCAGACATAAGAAGGTCCAGAGGTCAAGCTCAGGTAGATCTCTTAAGGTAAGGACCAGATCACTGTTATTCATCACTGTGTCCCCTACCCAGTTGCTGCCCCATGGAAAACCCTCACAAGAGTTCTGTTGAATGTAGATTAGAAGGTCATCTGAGTAAGAAGTCATGCATAAACTGGTAAAGGGACAGTTGGACCAAGGAACCTAAAGAGGAAAAAAGTATCTTCCTGATCACTAACCTTTTCTTATCAGACCACTTACCATGCCATCATACAAAGAGAGAAAGAGAGGTGCAGAGCAGTGAAGAGAATTTTCCAGCAAGACCATTGTGTTTGCCTGGAGTGAGCTGCTTTGACAATGGTCCCAACACCCACATTTAACAAGAGGCAATTTGCTCAGGGTTTTATTCCCACAATAAATCTTACCATTTTCTGCTCCTTAGCCTGCCTGTCTTCTCTTCTCTATATTACACTAACAGCTCCTTTTCCCAGCAGCAGTGGTAATAAATGGTGTGCTCTCAATGTAGAAGTTAAGGTTTCAAGGTGAAGCCTTTGGAAGTGATTCCTTTGTAATTTCATTTATGGCCATGCCATATTTTATGATGCAACTTACTAACTCTGTGGGTGGCTTTGTGTGTTTTCCAGAGAAAGGGAGAGTGAGACACATCCCTGCCCTCCAACTTTCACACACCCTTCCCAGTGGAATTTGGAGATTAAAGTACCTCCCGGGTTTTTAATTTTTATTTTATTTTATTTTTAATTCTAGGTTCAGGGAGTACATGTGCAGGTGTTTTACACGGGTATATTGCATAATGGCGAGGTTTGGGCTTCTAGTGAACCCATCACCCAAATAGTTAACATAGTACTCGACAGGTGGTCCTCCTGGGTTTTTGGAAGGGAGACTTTAACCTCTCCTCTCCTCTTCATGCTTGCTATCTAGCCAGCCATGATAAGAGATGTTTGAAATATCACTGCTCTAGGAAGCATTCCCCGGTCTCTTCAGTCCACCATAAGTCCCCTTCCCTAGAACTCCTACAGCACTGATTGTCAAGCCTGGCCTATGTCTTCTGTCCACAATTAGACAGCCATTTTTTTTGAGAGTGGCAACTATGGAAGAATGTTACTTTCCTGTCACCTTGCCCACTTCATACACAGAGCCCAACCCCACCAGAGCTGGTAATTGGTTGACCCACTTAATGAATGATTGGCAACCTCCATCTCCATTTTAGGGGTTTTAAAATCGTCCAATTAGTATGGCTTCTCTAGGGGGCACACAATGCAACACGCTTGGTCCACATCCTCCAAGAAGGGGCAAAGAGTCCTACAACCAAGGAGGGAAGAAACTATTAAAAAAACTATATATAAAAATAGATATAAACTATATATAAAACTATATATAAAAATTGGGGGTCTAGATCAGTTTCAAGTTCTCTCTGAAGTCAAAGCAAAACCTGACTCTGCACACAGACTCCATCAATACACACACACACACACACACACACACACTTGTGAGGGTTCTTAAAGCGCTTCTTGAGAATACAGTCAATGTATTCTTTATTGGGTACATAGTGGATGCTCAATAAATATTTGTTAAATAAAACTAGTGAAAGTGGCCACCATGACTTTGTTTATCATGGGGAGGTTGCACGATAAAGTGGGAAAAGCATGGGGAACAGCTCTGAGCTAAAATACCGCCTCCACCTCAAGCTATCTGAATGGCCCTGGCAAATGCCTTACCTCTGAGAGTTTCAAGTTCTCATCTGTAAAGTGAGAGTGATAATACCCATTGCCAAGAGTAGTTTTGATGGCTACATGAGACATTTCCAGTAAAACTCTTGGGCACCTAACAGGCACATGGGAAACATCAGTTACTTTCCCCTCTGTCTGGAATGTTCCTGGCCACCTAGCTGACTCACAGACACCTTCCAAGGCTCACATTGAATAAAACAGGTCAGGGAAAGGTGATCACTCCTTCTGCCCTGCTTTCCTTTTATCTCTGCAGGCAGCTATTATTATACTTCTCACCCTATACTTCAACAATTTCAGTCATTGCTCTTCATTCTTGAGTTTGAGACCAAGCTTATATCATTTATTTTATTTATTTTTTTTATTTCCATCTTTTAGTTTAGGTTCAGGAAGTATATGTGCAGATTTCGCACATGTACTTTACATGGGTAAATCACAAGTCTCAGGGGTTTGTTATACATATTATTTTGTCACCTAGGTAATGAACATAACCCGATAGGTAGCTTTTTGATCCTCACCTCCTTCCATCCTCCACCCTCAAGTAGGACCTGGTGTCTCTTGTTCCCTTCTTTGTGTCCACGTGCAGTCAATGTTTAGCTCCCACTTATAAGTGAGAACATGCAGTATTTGGTTTTCTATTCCTGCATTAATTCCCTTTGGATAATGACATCCAGCTTCATCCATGTTGCTGTAAAGAACATGCTTTTGTTCCTTTTTATGGCTACACAGTCTTCCATGGTGCATATGTACCACATTTACTTCATCCAGTTCCCTGTTGATGGGCATCTATAGGTTGATTCCTTGTCTTTACTATTGACTTACACCATTTTGTATCCTCAATGCTTAGCATACTGCCAGGCATGTTGTATACACCTAACCAAAACTTCTTTTTCTTTGCAATAAACGAGATTAAAAGGACACACATTGAAATTTAACAGTGGGTTTATCTATGGTTAGTTGGATCACGGGTGGTTTTCTACTTCACGGGGGGTGGGACTCATTTGTATTTTTCAAAATATTTTTCCCTACAATTATCATGTTTTATTTGAGTAACAAAATGATTCTGTAAGAATAAATAAATATATGCTCAGTGGGCAGATGAATAGATAGATGGATTGACAGATAGAAGGATAGATGCAGTCAATAAATTTAAGCAGTTTCCATTCCTCTATATTCTCAGTATCTGGGACTGAGACTGAATTTACTGCAGGGTGAGAAAAGTGATTTCCACTCCCCATGAGCCTGTTCCCTGCTTCCTAACACAATTACTTTGAAGATTTCTGTCACCTGGCCCCATCCATTCTGTTCAAACTCACATTCTCTGAAACCCCATTCTGATCAGGAAAAATTCTAGACTCCACTTCCACCATGGTCTATGTTAGGACTTAGAAAACTTTTTCTATAAAAGGGCTAGATAGTAAATATTTTAGTCTTTGGGGGCCATACAGCCTCTGTCACAATTACCCAACTCTACTGCTGTAGCATGAAAACAGCCATAGGCAATACATAGATGAATGAGCATGTCTGTGTCCCATTAAAACTTTATTTACAAAATCACTGCAGGCTGGATCTGGTTTGCAGGCTGCAGTTTGCCAGCCCCTGTTCCATGACTTTACCAATGTTGTTCTCCTTCTTGGAAGGCCCTTTCTCCTGCTTGCCTATTTAAATTCTATCCATCTTCTACCTTTCAACTATAATGTGACTACTTATTATCTATTTCCTTAGCCTGCTGCTGTTGCACTGTAATTATGTGTATTCTGATAGGTACTAAATAAGTATCAGGCAGTTTGCTGTGAAGTTTTCTACTTTTGGGGGGACTTTTGAAGGGTGTGTTCTGGAATTATGCTTGGAAAGGACTGGAATGGGAGGATGTGAATATTTTATCAATATTTATTATAATAATAATGTACAGGGCATTAGTCTTATAATTATGTAGTCAGCATAGTGATTCCCACTTTAGAAGAAAATCATCTAACAAAAAAAAATGTTAAGTAGGTTGCTAAACAACAACCTAATGGCAGAACAAGAAAGAAAAGCCAGGTATTATGACTTATGAAGTGTCCTCACTCTATTTCTAAAATCTAAACGAAAAATGATAATAGCAACTTCTGTTGGGGAATTTAAGACCCAAATGTTTAGGAGTTTTTAACATCCTTGGACAAGCTAGGATGGTAAATCAAACCTCACCACTGGAGATATTGAGGTTTCCCCTCTAAATTAGCCACCATATAGCAGTTTGTGCAGAAATCTGACTTCAACTTTCATTTCTCATTTTTTTTCTGATCTCACGAACACTGTGCCTGCACTCTTGGCTCTGTGAGACAGGCTAAAGTTTATGCTTAGAATCACGTGACAGCCCCAGCTAGCTCTCAGCAAATGTGACTGAGTAGTCCATAAATGGTCCTTATTTGGTGGCAAAATGCTTGGGTCCCTCTCCCTAAAAAGGAAATAATACAGAAAATGTGCATTACAGTCCCACGCCACCGAAAACTCAATTTCTTGGCTTTTAGAACCACTTGCTGACAGAGCAGACCCTTAGAGAGCAGAGATGCAAAGCCTGTTGACTCACACTCGGGGCTTTTCTGAACATTTCACAGCCCCGTACTTTTCACCAGCAGCAGCTCTATTTGTGAGCACACACCATCTGGCCCCAGAGCTACTGGAACTAAATAAAAGGAATACATTTGAATAAAGCCTTGACCTGGGGTCTTAAAACACGCTTCCTATGGCTCCCCTTGGAATTTTAGACTTAATGACTTCCCCCTTCCTTCCCCTTAGTTCATTCCAATCGTGCCACATCTTTTTAAACAGAGCTAGTGTATCCATTCATTGATTCAGTCACTCATTCATTCATTCATGCATTTAGTAAGTAAGCAAAGTATATATTGAGCACTTCACAAATGCTAATACTTCAGGTAGAGTAGTGTAAAAATTAGATGTGGTCCCTATCCACCCAGAAATCACCGCTGAGCAGACAAGAGAGACATTAAACATGTATAATTGATTATGAGGAAGATTATGTTTGGGACAGTACAGTGTGCTATGGGTAAGATAAATATGTAATTTACCACCCAAACCTAGAGGCTTTTGAGAGTAAAAGGAGGTGCTGTAGAAAACTATTCCAGAACAACAGCTTAAACCAGAATTGTCCTGGGCCAGGCAGGACATATGGTTCCTCTAGCTTTGGCCATTCAGCAGGGGGCCTAACTCACTTACAGGTCTGTTTCCTCTCCTCTCTCTGTTACCCTGTCCCTACCTTCCCCTATCTCCCCCTGCTTTTGCTCCTTTATAGGATAGCAGATATCAGTGGCATGAGTGATGGAACCCATTGATGTCCATCAATGGGAACCCATTGATAAGACTCTGACTTAAATCCAGAGTCTGGCAGTGTTTCCAAGCATTGGTATGTCATCATTTCCTGCTACCCCAGGTTACCTTGAGAGGAATCTTCACCACACTGAGGCTCTAAATCTTGACTTCTGCCTTTGAACCCAGCTCCCTTCCCATATATCAAGAATGTGGCTGGACTTCTGCCCAGGACTGGCCTGTGATTTTATACTCTGTAGCAATATGAGGAGCAGGGTGGTTTTGGTGTTCTGGGAGCTGTTTCTTTGGCAATAATGGGCTTACAAAAACCCAAACCTCAGTCTGGTATGGCAGTCACCTAGAGGGCATTCCAAAGGTGTAAATACCTCACTGACGACCTATCATTTTGTTCCACCTATAAGTCGGAGCTGTGGAAGATTTCTCTTTTCATTATCAATAGCAGACCTGAAAAACTTGTCTCAGCGATGGCATCCTTGGGGCATGTGGAAGATGCTTGTGAGGCTTTGTTCCATAGCTCCTATGGGCCCACCTCTGAGTTTACCTGAAGTCACAGTAGATAATTCCTGGAAGGTTGGCAGCTTCTCACCTCAAACACCTACTAACCCTCTGCCTGAGGCTTCTAGCAGTCCTTCCTGGAGCTTACTCAGCCCACACAGGATAACCCTGAACCAATGAAGAACAGGAGTTAATGGATATGGTATTCGGGATTGAAAGCAACCTCAATTATCCTTGCCTTATGGTATTCATGCCCTTATGCAGTCCTCCTCACAAAAAAAAAAAATAGGGCTAACATTTGCAACCAATATAATATAGCAGGAAATAATGGTGTGCAACTTTAAAGGCTGGATCACAAAAAGCATTGCTGCTCCCATCTTGTTGTCTTTTGGATCACTTGCTCTGGGGGAAGCCGGCTGCCACATTGTGAGGATACTCAAGTAACCTTACAGAGAGGGCCATGTGATAAAGAACTGAGGCCTCCTGCAACAGCTAGCAACTGAGTTGTCAGCCAGGTGAGTGCACCATCTCAGAAACAGATCCTCCAACCCCAGTCAAGCCTTCAGTTGACTGCAGCCCCAGCCAACAGCTTGGCTACAATCTTAAAGGGAGACCCCCAAGCCAGAACCATCCAACTAAGCCAACCTCAAATTTCTGATCCTTCAATAGTAAGAGAGTATAAATATTAATTGTTGCTTTAAACGGCTACATTTAGGGTAATTTGTTACACAGCATTAACGAACTAGCAGGCAGATAAGCACCCTAACTTCTGCAGAAGCACGCTCCATGTGGTTTCTCAGGCAATCTTCAGTGGGATTGAGCCCCAGGTGTCCACAGTGGTAATCTTCTCACTGTATGCTTTTTATTTGTTTTGTATTTTCTCCCCTCTGTGTCTCATCCCCACTTCCTCACTTTTGTTTCCTGTGATTATCTCCCAAATAAACTACCTGCCCTCAAGTCCTTGCCTTGGCATCTTCTTTGAGGGAACCCAAACCAAGATAGGTTATCTTGCTCATACTCATGGATCAACCTTTCAAAGGAAGAGCAACTTTTGTAAACATGTTTATGTCTTTAGCAAATTTTTATCCTAAGTGTTATCTTTTTTTTTTTTTTTTTTTTTTTTTTTTTTTTTTTTGAGACTGAGTCTGGCTCTGTCGCCCAGGCTGGAGTGCAGTGGCCGGATCTCAGCTCACTGCAAGCTCCGCCTCCCGGGTTTACGCCATTCTCCTGCCTCAGCCTCCGGAGTAGCTGGGACCACAGGCGCCCGCCACCTCGCCCGGCTAGTTTTTTGTATTTTTTAGTAGAGACGGGGTTTCACCGTGTTAGCCAGGATGGTCTCGATCTCCTGACCTCGTGATCCGCCCGTCTCAGCCTCCCAAAGTGCTGGGATTACAGGCTTGAGCCACCGCGCCCGGCTAAGTGTTATCTTTATTTACAAAAAAACTTCCCATCTTGTATGATTCCATTTATATAAAATGTCCAGAACAGGCAAATCTATAGTGACAGAAGACAGATTAGTGGTTTCCTTGGACTGAGAGTGGGAATGGGGACTGACAGCAAATGGTACAAGAGATCTCTGGATGTGATGGTGATATGGTTTGAGTCTGTGTCCCCACCCAAATCTCATGTTGAATTGAAATCCCCAATGTTGGAGGTGGGGTCTTATGGGAGGTGACTGAATCATGGTGGTGGTCTCTCATGGTTTAACGTTGTCCCCCTAGTGCTGTTCTCATGATAGAGTTCTCATGAGATCTGGTTGTTTAAAAGTGTGTGGCATCTATCCTCTCTCTCGGTCCTGCTCCTGCCACGTAAGATGCCTATCCCACTTTGCCTTCTGCCATGAGTAAAAGCTCCCTGAGGCCTCTCCAAAATCAGATGCTGCCATGCTTCCTGTACAGCCTGCAGAACCATGCATGAAGTAAACTTCTTTTCTTTATAAATTACCCAGTCTCGGATATTTCTTTATAGCACTGTGAGAATGGAGTAATACAGATAGAAATCTCCTAAAACTGGATTGTATTAATGGTTGCACAACTCTATATATTTACTAAAGGCCATTGAATTACACACTTTAAACAGGTAACTTTTATGCTTTTTTTCCCTTTATTATACCTCAGTAAAGCTGTTTTAAAGAAAGAAAAATGATTTTCATGGCTGAAACATGTATAGAAATGAGGGGGGAAAAGTGGGACAGAGAAAAGTGAAAGAAAGAAATCCTATTGCTAGCCACTTTAGTTTCATAAAAAATAGATTTACTACAGTATCTTCTAAACTAAAATCAACATATTTGATAGAGGCCAAGTAATAATTAGGCCAACCGTGCCCACTCAAATATGGAAAACTAACAGTAAAGACAGGATCTCATGTGGGCTTTGTCTAACCAAAAGAGTCCTCCACTCCACATACCCAGAAATGTCAAATATGTGGTTTAAGAACCAATAGCCACATCTGACAAAAAAGAACACTCTTTGGGAACTTGCCTTTAAAAACCATCAGCAACAGCCAACCCTTGTGGAGTATGAGGTGCAGTGGGAGAGGCTGTAAGATTCTGGTATCTAAACCCCAAGACGAGAAGGAAGAAAGCATCAATAGTAGTCCTTCCTTTCCCTAGGATTGGAAGAACCTAGGGGCACACACATACCTTCTTTCATCCCTCTTGCTGGGGCTGCCAGGGAGAAGCAATGTCTCCAGGGAAATGAGGAATATAGGGCATTCTATAATAGGTACTGCCTTCCTTCAGACTGGCCAGGCCAGGCTCCAAGTTCAGGAGCATGGGATGGGAAAGGAATGAGAGAGGAAAAAGGAGACTTACTCCTTTACTACATGTTTGTTTTCCGAGCTTGAAGGTCCTACAGAGCGTCTAAGTAAAGGTCTTAACTGACTGTACTGATTTCAGGACATGTTGGGAACATTTGTTATGGATATGGGGGAAGATGTAAGAGACAAGAGACACGTATAGAAACACACACATAGACATGCAAACATACATGCACTGGCTGCTCAGTTGTATCAGTTAGCTTTTGCTACATCACAAGCCACCCCAAAACTTATTGTCTTAAGACAGTGTCCATTTACTTAGAACACAATTCTCAGGTTTGTCCAAGTAGTTCTTTTGGTCTAGGTTGAGATATCTCATTTGCCTGGAGTCAGCTAATGAGTAATCGAGAGGCTGGGTGATCTAGCATGGCCTCACACATATGTCCAGCATTGGCAAGCTGCTGGCTGGGGTGATGAAGGCAGCTACATGTTTCTCATCATCCAGCAGTCTAGCTTGGGCCTCAGGGATTCAAGAGCCACAAGAGAGAAAGCCTCAATGCACAAACACATTTCAGGAGTCTGCTTGCTTTATGTTTGCCAATGTCCTATTGGCCAAAGCAGGTCACATGACCAGCCTAGACTCAAGGGGTAAAGAAATAGATACCATCTCTTAATGGGAAGATTTGTGATGCCACAGGAAGGGGAAATATATGGGGGCCATTATTAATATAACCTACCACATCTGCTTGTTTTTGCTTTTCCAATTCTCATTTAAGATCTGCAGGTTGTCATCCTTCTTCTCACTTGCTAGAGAATGTGTTTTGTTCAACAGCTGTTCTAGCAGCTAGAGAATATAATTTATTTTGAGATTAACCATTTTGCCCTGATAGTAATTAAACTCTAGCTCTTTCTCTTGAAAAGAAAATTCTTCATTTCCCTAATCAACTATGACTGCCATATAGATGTCCCCAGAGTCTGGTTACAAGCCAAATATAGGATGCCATTTCAAGGGACCTGTTAGCAGTATGGACTTGGCTCACAGGCCATGGAGGGCTTGGAATAAAGAAAAACTGAAGAATCAAAGTCCTGAAGGAAGAGAGAGAAAGAGGAGAGGAAGTGCTCAGTTAATAAAATTGGCATTGATGTCACCATGGAGGAACACCTACGCACATACCACTCAACACCTCAGGAGGAATTTGTAGCCTGGAGACATTAGCTGCATCTTTTTGAAGGTGACTTAACTGCATATGGGATGAAGGTTAACTAATCATATTGGAGGGAGAATACTCTGCATTCAATTACATACTATCATAGTCAGTCAACACTATTGGGGTCTGTGAGGGAAGACGGAATAAAAAAGATTATTGGCTAATGAAGGTGAGTAGAAAAGGGCACATCTGGCTAGGGAAGATTTTCCAGGAAAGGAGAGAGACTTGAGACTTCAGTTCCAACTCCCCACTGTGAGACAAACATGTGGGGGAAGGGACAGAGCCCTTTAGCTCGCTTCCCTCCTGCTTTACCCTGCTCCTGAAGCACATGCAGCTCTAGCCTAACTTGGTATCGAGCAAGGATTCAAGAACTGTAAATAATCCCCTTGCCCAAAGCCCATCAGACCATGGTGTGAGTGCACACACATAAGACAGATGCGGGATAGGTCAGAGTAGAAAAAAGTCTCAATGAAGCCTGAAGAATATTGCCATGCCCTCAGGACATGAATAAAATGGTCCCCCAAGCAGTCCCTTGGGGGATTTAAGGGCTTGCTCTTTGGGGGTAAAGTCTGCCAGTTGTCCCTTACAATCCACTCTCCCCTTCTTGCTGGGCACACAGCTTGTCTACACTTCTGTGTCCCTTGAGATTAGGCTTCATCATATGGTTGAATTCTGGCCAATGGAATGTGAGAAGAAGTAATGTAAGACACTTCCAGAATTAGAATTTAAGACGGTAGGCATGTCTCCATGCTATCTTTCTTCTTCCCACCAACTGGAACCCACAGCAATCTAGCTTCAACTATACAGATAACAACAATACCTTAGAGCCACACAATAGAAGGACCTCGGGTTTCTGATTGACTGTGGAGGAGATTTGTTTCACCAGTGTGGATCATGCACCTCTGAATTGTTACCTGAAAGACAAATCAACTTCCTGGTTCTGTAGGCTATGGTGTTGTTAGGTGTCTTTGTTACAGCAAGTTAGCTTTTATCCTAATACTTTCATTCGTTCAACCTAAATATCATAGGGTCCCTTTGGAAAATTCTCCTCTGGCCTTAAGGTCATTAGAAACATATATCCAAGCCTGAAAATACTGTAGAATGATGGCTCTATTTCTGCAATTTTCTCAGTAAGGGGGAAAAGAGTTGTTGACATTGATCATGACTCAGCAAAACTGCTTCAAAACATATTTTTTCCCCAAAGTTTACTCTTTGTGGCAACCATCTTCTCTCTGTGTTTTTCGTTCTCTTGCTTTTATGCTAGAATCCCCAAAGTACACACACACACACACACACACACACACACAGACACACACACACTGCCTCACATCTATTTGCTATCCTTCTAGAGCCTCCTGGTCCTTCTAGTCTGGTCTCTCTTGGCTTCCCCTATTTGTATCCCTTATCAGCCATCCAGGTCACAAAAACAAAACATCATCCTTAGCACCTGCCCTTATCATAAGGCAGGAAAATAAGTGAAAAAATAACTACGTTAATGTTTTGTAGTCAGGAGAAAAACAAATAACTTAATACTTTTCCCTCTCCTACATAGGGAAACAAATTCTAATTGAGCATCTATTATGAACTCACAAGACAGGTGTAGAACCATCTGGAAGGAGTCTTGAAGAGCAGCCAATGGGGAAGATTAAAGGTCAGAAAATTACTTGCCCCAAAATTATTAATGGAAGAACCAAGACTAGACCCTGGTTTCCTAATGACTCATGCTCAACTTCTAGCGCTATGCTATTTCCTGACCTTCCCCTATTTCCTGCTCTGAAACTTGCAGGGGAATGCATGAGGCCCCTCCACAGAATGCTTGGTGGAATCTTAGTACTCTAGACCCAGAAGGAAGGCAGGCAAGGCAGAGGGCTGGGGAAACTGAGTCAGTCACAAAGGCAGCCAGAGCAAAGGCTTCACACCTACCCTATGATCCAGCAATTTCACTCTTAGATATATACTCAAGAGAAATGAAAATATATGCCCATAAGACTTGTAAATGAATACTCACAGTAGCTTTATTCAGAATAGATAAAAACAAAAAGCAACGCAAATGTCCAACATGAGAATTTATAAATAAATTATACTATAGTCATACAATGAAACACGATCCAGCAACAAAAAGGAATGAACTACTGATATATACAACAACATGGATAATCTTAAAAACATTGTATTGAGTAAAGAAGCAAGACATAAAAGAGTATATACTGTATTATTTCACTTTTATGAAATTCTGGAACAGCCAATTATAATATATAATGATAGAAATCACAGTAATGATTGCCTCTGGTGAAGAATGAGGAATGACTGCAAAGGGGCACAAGGGAACAATCTGGGGGTGATTGAAATTCTCTATATCTTGATTTGTGAGGGGCTTATACAGGCATATACATTTGCTAAAGCTCATTGAACAGTACATTGAAGATCTATGTATTTCACTATATGTAAATTATACATCAAACAAACACACACCTAAAAATAGTATTGGAAGAAAAAAGACTATTAAAAGAAAAATGAACACATTAAACTTGTAACTTTTGTTTCTTGCTATGTAAGAGATCTCTGCCCAGTCTCATTTCTCTCTCTTGTCTCTCAATTTCTTCCTATCCTTGACCTTCATTCTATCTCTGATAACGATCTCAAAAGCTCTCCCCTCCCAACTTCAAAACCATCATGCCAATTTTTTTGCATGCAAATGTCCAGCTTCAGCCAGTGACACAGCCTAAATGAGCTATATGTTTCCAAATCAGGCTAAAGATGAATGAGACAAGAGCAGGGAGGTGATGATGGAAGTGCTTTTTAAAAACATGAATCTAGTTTTATTAAGACAAAAATTGACCGTGTGGTATGAAGTTTACATGTAAACAAAGTTTTCACAGAAACCTAACACATGCCTAAAACGATTTTATAATGTAGCTCTACATGCAAGTCTAGATGATATCAAGAACTGATGGATCTCATGACTCAAGACAGAGCATTTTGGGTATCACCTAATTCTTAAGATTTCTTTTTAAAATATTTTTTGTTTTGTTTTAAAGTGAACCACTGCCCCAGTATGGAAGTTTAATCTTCTCCTGATACAAAGGTTTTTGAAATCATTTACCTCCTAAATTGATTCAATGAAACTTGTGCTGTCAGTGATTGAAACCTGCCACCAATGGTTTCAGAGTTCAAAGCTCAAAAAACAGAGGCTCCAAGAGTTCTCCATCCTAAGAGCATAGACCCTTGTCTTTCCCTAGTCTTCCATCTCCTCTATCACCTTCTTCCCCTTCCCCAACACCTCAGCCTGTGGCTTGGATGGCAAAGCTGCTATTTATAACTCCATAATTGGAAAATAAAGGGTTTTCTTTCTAATTTCAGGAATTAGCACCTCTAAGACTGAATGATCTACCTGTGTATAGGCTCCAATAAAAGGTTTTCCCTCCTCAATTTCCATCTGCAAAATGGCAGCTTTGGTAACTTATGATCTGGCTTAGTTCTTCATGGGGAACAGCATTAAATTCAAGCAGAGAATACCTTGGCTTACAGGATTCAGACATTCAGGTTTTTTTAATTAAAAAATAATTTTTGTGGGTACATAGTGGATGTATATATTTATGGGATACACCAGATACTGAGGTATGAACATGCTTAATAACAGCTTTTAAACATTCTCTTACAGTCTTTATTTATGGTACCAATGACATTTTTAATGTAAAATATTCTGGACATAGAAACAAATCATTGCTCTTTCCATTGTTTCACTATTTTCCCAATCTGGTCCCAAATGGTAATCAAAACGAGGCTAGTCATCTCCATTTCTCCCCACTCCATCTCTCCCTCCCCCAAAAGTATACACCAGTAATAGCCAAAAACTACATAATGCTACACTCTAAAAGCGCAGAGTTGACACTATTGGGAAGAAGGTTGAGCGTTGTGGAGATGCTCTTTGAGGATCTACAATATCTTTTTGCTCTCTCACACATCCAATTCTGCAAGTTTTGTCCTTCATAGAAAGCCCTTTGCTTTTCTCAGCAAAGTGCGACAAAGGTTGCCTTGAAACACTTATCCCACTTCCCCTCCACTGGAACCATGTGCAAGCTACACAGCTTGGAACAGTTTTGAAGCATTTGGCCTGCTGCAGGACACAGAGACTATACTGGCTCTTCAAAGGACATCTTCTCAAGCCACCTCTGTGATGTCAACACAAGTCTAACTCCTTCTCTCCCGACTTGAAACTCCCAGCCAGATGTGACAGGGGCTGGTGCTCAGGATAAGTAATTCTTGTCATAATTTTTTGTCATTGCCCTCCTGAAGTAGGAATGCCCACATCAGCCTTTCCTCATAGAAGGATATGACAACCTGTGGGCACTTGACATTGGCTTCCCTGACAGGGACCAGGTCAGCCTCATCAGAGTTTTCCCATTTCATCAGGAGTGTGAGCTCTCCACTGGAGTCTGTAGCTCCAATAATCTGCTCAACTCCAAAGCCCAGCAAAGCCTCGTGGCTTTTCTGACTCTTCTTTCTTCTCTGGTTTGCTCTCCTCTCCCTTATATTCAGAATCAGAGTAAGCTTTGCATTTGCCTTTTTCTGATCTATCTGTCTCACATGCTATTTTCTGTGACTGTAGAAACTCAGCAATGAGATCACACAATCCAGGTTCTCTTCTGGCTCCCAAGAGTCATCCTCATCTAAAAAAACTCTTCCACTTTAGGAGGTGCTCCACTTTGCCCTTTACCAGTTGACAGTCGACAATGTTCTCCACCATGTATTTTTCTTCCTCCTCTTCTAGCACCTCCTCTACTTCCTTCTTGTTTTGTTTTTTTTTCCCCATAGTTTTTGACAGCTTCCTAGTATAAAGGGTGACACTGCTCAGAGCAGCATTCAAGAGCCTAAGAGGAACATGTCGTGTTGGACTCACTGGGGGAGTGGCACCCAGGAAGGCAGCAAGCAGGGTGGTGGCAGTGGAGCCCCTCACTGAAGCAGTATACCAAAGGCCCTGGCCAGCAGTCCTCCCCTCTGCTGAACCTGGAAGCTCTTTACCAATTCCTGGAGTGCAATCCCATTGGGGAACTCCAGGAGACAGTTTGGAACAAATTGTTCATTTTGTAAGTTATTGGGTTATATATACATGAACTCCCATTCATCGCGGGTTGAAGGCTGCTCATAGTAAATGTCAATTCTCCAGAACTTCTGGCCCACTGTGTGCACAGGCAAGGTGAGCTCTGGTGCCCAGAGAAAGCCCTTTGGCAAAAAAAAAAAATGCAGAAATTGGCAACAGGGAGTCAGATAAACATGGACAGAAATGGTGAGGCCTAACCAATTAAGGGTGGGGCATTAACACTGTCAGCTACAAGACCTAACCACAAAGGATCATGCATTATTCTGATTGACTCTGGTTTCTTAATCGAGGCCCCCTGTACTGATTAGCTTTGTTGTGTAACGAACCACCCCAAACCACAGTGACTTAAATCAATAAATATTTTATTTAGCTCACAATTCTGTGAGTTGACCAGGTGATTTTAAAATCTGGGCTGACTCTGCTGATCTCTGCTCAGTTCTCTCACATGTCTATACTCAGCTGGTGGATCAGCTGGAAGCCAGATGATACAGGACAGCCTCACTCACATGTCTGGTGATTGGCAGGCTATTAGCTAGGGCACCTCAGTTCTCTTCCCTGTAGCCTCAATCTCCAGCAGGCTATCCTAGGCCTCAGGGTCCCAAGCACAGTGAGAGAGCAAACTCCAATATACAAGGGCTTTTCAAACCTCTACTTGTGTTCTCTTTTCAAGAGGTGAAGTCTTTCTCTTCCCCTTCAATCTGGGGTGGCCTTTTGATATGCTTTGGCCACTGGGATCACAACAAATACAATGTAGGCAGAGACTTGAAAAGTGTTTACATTTAAGGACTTATACTCTTGTTCTTGGAACTCTAAGATGTTATATGAACAAGCCTGGGTTAGCCTTCTGGAGAATAAGCAATATATGGCCCTGTTACCCCATCACCCCAAGTGACAGCCAGCCAACCACTAGACATGTGACTGAGGTCATCTGGGATTTCACCAACTCACCAGCCAGGTTCAGACCCATGAGTGAGCCCAGTTGGGCCCAGGAGAATCATGAGTTAAATAAATGCTGGTTGTTTTAAGCCAATAAATGTTGAGGTGTTTGTTACATGGCAAAAACTAACTGATACATGGGATAAAGTAGTGAAGTTATATTAGGTTACCGAGTAAAGCCTCACTGAAAAGAGAACATTTAAGCTGAGACTTTAAAAATGCCAGGGAGATGTTGATGCTAAGAGGGGGTAGGGCATTCAAGGCATAGAGAACAGCAAGTGCAAAGGTCATGAGATAGGAAAGAGCTTGGTGTTTTGAGAGAATTGACAGAAGATAAGAAGAAAGGCTTCTAGGACTGAGGACCAGAGAGAGGGAGAGAGAGAAAATTGAGGGGTGCATGGGAAATCTATTAATATGCTTATCAGGGGAATGGGGTCATGATAGTATGTTCTTTTTTAGAGTCCTTCATTAATAGAGTCTTATTCAACAATACATTCTGAATATATCTGAAGCATTTTAATTATATGTTATTAATAGAGAAGATGCTAAGAGAAATTATTCACATTCTTTATCCAATCTTTTCATGCTCTTCATTCTCCCCTTTCTCTTCTCCCCAGACTCAGCTGCAGTAAGAGAAAGCTGGGGCAGAGGTAAACGTAACAATCCTTAAAATGAAGACAAAATAAAAACCCATAAACTAAAGAGTTCACAAAAGCAAGACTGGGTTGTGTATTGGCCATTCAGCAAACTGGCCATTTTGCGTACTGGATCCTGGAACATTGGCTTCAAGCTCTGCCCTCTCTGAGCCTTAATGTCCTCAGAAGACAGACTGGATGAAGCCTAAATCCATTCTAGCTCTGGTGAACAGAGGTTTTGTGGGAACCTCAAGTTTCATGGGTATAGAGGTATGTGTGTGGTGGGGGCAGGGGTGTGCATATGAGTAAATAAATTAATGAATCTCAGGTGCCTGAAAAGCATTAAAATAGAAAGAGAACAAGAGGACTTGAAGGTTGAGGATGGAGAGAAAAGGAGGAGAAAAGGAGACTTTTACTGGGTTTTCTTTAATTGAAGTAGATTTTAGTTCAGCAATGAGCTAGTCCTCTAATCTCAAAGTCTAATGTTTGGGCACAAATGTATCATAACCAGAGGGTGAACATGGAAATGGAGCAGAGATGAGACCCTTCTTTCAACAATCAATTAAGTTCACCAGGCAATCCCTGAATAAGCTTTGGTTAATTTTGTTTTCTTAAATGAAAGAAGAAAACTATACCATGTCTGGCGTGGAAGCAGACTTCCAGAAAAGACAGGGGCAACGTAGAAAGAAAATTGAAAAACGTATTTTGCCTGAGAATAAATGGTAACAAAAAATATGGTTCTTTAACTGGCTTAGTGTCATGGAAAAAGCACTAATCAGGACATCAGGGATCTAGGTTTGCTTCTACTATTAACTCACTTCGTAATAGGAAGAAAATCATGCCAACTTTCTTTCCTGCAGTTTCTTCTTATGAAAATGTGACTGTATCAGAGATAGAAAACATACTTAATATATATGCCACCACCATCCTTGTCCAGACCAGTGAGAGAGATCAATAATCACTCCTAGCTATCTTTTCTGTTAACATCTAGACGTGTCCTCAGAATCCATCTCAACACGGTGCTTCCAGTAATCACTACCAAATTAATAGAGTTGGTCTCAAAATTAAACCTATCTACTCTTCAGGACTAGACCCCCAGTTCCCAGCCTATGGGCTGCAGACTGCCGAGAGGCAATGAGGTTACTGCAATATGTTTTTCAATATATGCTCGCTAAGCCTTGTCTATAATATCAACAAAGTTCTATCTTATCTGTGTCCTCATTCCCAAAAGATGCTGGGACTATCTGGCCTAGGGGATTTTAAACTCCTCCTCTGCTCCAGTATTTTCTACTCCTAGGCTAAATTTCCCTTTCTTCTACCCACTTGCCTTCTACCTCCTTCCTTCTACTCAAGATCTTCTAACACTAACGCAGATTCTTTGATCAGAAAGGAATTTCCTCATCCTCTGTGGAAAGGGAAAGAACCAGGCAACATACGATATCAAATGAGTCACAATAATCATCATTGCTTTGCCCTTGAGATGAGCTGTGACCAACTTGAGGGTCATCTGCCAAAACTGGCTCTGGGCATCACCCTCATATTTCAGGTGAGAATGCCAGGTTCTTTCTTCCCATGTCATTTATCAGACCTTCTTAAATATTTAATTTCATCTTAGCTTCAAGTTTTGTTTCTCCTTCAGAGTTTCAGGCAATCCTAGCTTAGTTTGCATCCTAAGACATAAGGAAGTAGGGAATGTGAGCTTTGGTACCATCACTTATTAATCAAATGGCCTTCAGTAGTTTTCTTTATCTTTTTGAGCTTCAGTTTCTTCATATGTAAAATGAAATAGTTGTAGTAATTAAATAATATATATAAATTGCCAAGTACAGAGCCTAACATATAGTAGATATTCAATAAATGATAACAATAATAATGAAAATAATCTATTGGGAACTTACTGTGATGTCACATACTCTGTTAAACAAGTTATAGACCACCTGTTTAATTAAACATATTTCCTCTTTTTGATAGGTTGCAAAAATGGCCACAATTCTTTGCAGCTTATATATCTCTACTCCTTGATTCTGGACAATAATGTGAGAGAAGCTACCTTGTGTGAGTTACAAGCTTAGGCCTCAACAGGCTTTGCAGACTTTGGCTCTTGCTCTTGCTCTTGGGAGTCTGCCTACCTGCCATATAAACAAGACTGGCCTAGCTTACTGGAGAGTGAGAGACAAATGGAATAAAGACATGCTTTTCCAGATAAGGCCATCCTATATGAACCAGTCCTCAGCCAACATGGTAGCTGACCACATTTGCCATGAGTAAGCCTTGCTGAGATCAAGTGAGTCTGACTGGGATCAGCATAACTTCCTAGCTAATCCAAGCCCAAATTGCTGCCCCACAGAATTGTGAGTTACATAAAGGGCTGTTATTTGAAACTACTAAGTTTTGTGATTGCTTGTAATGAAACAAAAAGTGATACATGTTTCTTCTTGAGCACACAACTAAACTACATGTCTCATATTCCCTTGCTTCTAGATTGGCCATGTGACTAGAAATGGCCACGTGTCACTTTCATGCCAAAGTGGTTTAGGAGCTGGTGTGCCTTCTCACTTTCTCTTCCTCTGTCTGTTGACTGAATGCAGAGGTTCCAGCTGAGGACTCTACAATATAGACAGAACCTGGGTGTCCGAATCACCATGTGGAGAGGAGCCACTCACCAGACCAGAATGTCCATTTGTACTTTATGTGATCTAGTAATAAACTTCAATTTTAGTAAGCCAAGAGGTTTGAGGATGTCTATGGTATGGTAGCTGACATTACCTTAACTAGCACACATGAATTACATAATCAAGTTATCTCCATTTACTGATGAAGAAAGTGAAGAGAAATTAAGCTAGTAAGAGTTAGAATATAAACCCAGTCGTGTGATTCATAGCAACTCCACATCCTGCCTTCTCAAGGTAATTGTTACAGCCATTATTATTAAAATTCCTTGAGGCTTTAATTTATTTGAGTGATGACTGATTATATGACAATGCAATCCCTTGTCATATCTTGCCTTTCCCTCATTCCTCAAACTCCAAAGACATTGAGGTTGGTGTGGAGGGAGGAATTCATATTGGAGTCTCTGTCTCTTCAAGGTACAGCTGCTCAGCCTGCTACAGTCAAAAAGAATGACCTGAAGACCTTGCACCTACAGAACTAACTAATGGGAGGGTTTTCTCCAGAGCTCTGGGTCCACCATACACTGTGATCACATGCATTTTAGTTTTCTTCTTTGGTTCCCATGCCTCTCACTTCATTTCCACCATAGCCTCTCCCAGTATTAGAAGGATCAATGAGAAAGACATGTTTGCTTCCTGTGCTTTCATTCAACAGCACCTATGTGCCATGCACTATCCTGGGCAGTGGGGCTACAATGACCAAAATAGATAGGATCTCTGCCATCACTGAGATTATAATTGAGAAAAAAAGGAAAATGAGTAGATAGGACATTGATACAGGTTTGCGTCTACGTAGATATAAATGAATATCCAGAACAGATGACTGATGGTGTATTTGGTGATTATTTTGCCAACATCTAGGACAGTGGTTCTTCACCTTAGTTTGTATGAGAATCATCCAGAGGCTTCTTAAAATATGCACTATGAGGCCTCATCTCAGATTTTCTTCTTTTTTTTAAGTCAGAATTAAATTTTATTTCACATTGATAGAAACCATGAAAAACATTTACATTTTCCCATGTTACAGCACAACGTTTCAACGGAATATTTCTTGCCATAAATAATATCTTGCTGATTTGTAGAACTGAAATAACAGTTTATGTTCTTCAAGGTAAAGAAAAATTACATAGTAAATGATTGTTTAAAATTTTAAAATCCAGACATAAACATATGGCTTCATTATTAACATCCTATATAGTCCATTACTAAATTATTTCCATTATCGATTAGCACCCATTTATAAAGATGCATTCTTAATATTGTTTTGGTCAGCTGGAATACAGCAGAAAAATCAACACAGTTCAGAAATATCAAGCATACATTTTTGCTACATATTAATCTGCATGGTAACTACATTTTATGTATAGGGTTCTGACTAGCCTTTATTACCCATAGTTTGTTTTCAAATAATTTTTACCAGTAATCTGGAAATTTTGACAATTTAAAATGATTGCTATTTTTATGTTTGCACGAAAAACTAATACAAAAAATAATTTGACTAAAGTGAAAATTTCAAATAAGTCCACTGGCAGATAAAAATAAAGCAAAAAATTACAATAGATTCCTCATCTTCTACAGTAGTTGGTTTCAAACATGTGTACAAAGTAAACTCTATGCTATGAGAAGATGAAATCATCTTAGAAGTTAGTTTTTAAGATCAGTCTTAAAGATATTTCAGAACATACTAGAATATGATCTAATCATTCTTTCAGTTGTTTACAGAAAAATAAAACCATAGAATTATTCCTGTTACCTGGGCTGAAGATCCTAATAGCTAGGTGTAAATTTGGATAAGGTACAGTAATTTGAAATAAGTAGTGCATGAAGTTTTAATGTCTGGTTTCTCTATAAAGCATAAATAGATTTTAAATACCATATATCTGTGACCCAGAATGTCAAATTATAGCATGTATTGACAGTAGCTGTCTATGGCAGAGAGGCAATACTTGGTCTGCTATGAAGAACAATAAAGAAAAAACAAACTTTTTTTTTTCTTGAGAGAAAAGAGTATTAAGTAGAAATAATATCAGGGAAAATAAAAGCCCAAAATAAAAGGGCCATTAATTGAAGAGAACAATTTTACTCTTTCTTGACAATGAACAGCATTATCCCTATTATTAGGAATAATGTAATACCACCTCATTCTTACTATGCATTACAATCATTACGTATATATGAACACATATATAAAAATACAGACATTGCATGGTGACTAAGCAATTTTGGAATAAATCCATAGACTAAGTCACAGCATGCATAAATTGTTTATATCTTAACTGCTCATTTCTACCTGAACAAATTGTCATTAAGCATACTGCTAATTTTCAAATGATGTAATAAAAAAACTGGTGGCAGTACTGTATTATTTTGCTGAATTACATTTGAGAAAAAAGAAGCTACCTGCTTTATCTATTTTAATATAGTAGATTCTGGATCTTCTTATAAGAATACATGTATAGAAACTTAAAAGATCATAAATTTCTCATGAGGAGACATTATTTGATCTGTGCCATTGGCATGTATTTGCAAAACATTTTAACACTGCAAAACATTAGAAATTTGAAGACTGGGCATGGGAAAAGGTTTATACTCTACTACAATGATGCTGGTGTACTTCTACACAAGGCCTCTTAGCAACGTCAATCAATTGGAGGTAGGAGTTTATCAATGAATTGCTTGACATCCATCATTTCCTGTTGACACGAACTGTACATCATACCTTCATAGGTTTTAAAGGTCACATTGGCTGGATTCACCAATGTTTTTAGTTTTTCAACCGTAAGACAACCAAACATCAGGGGAACTAAAGGGTCACAATCCCCGTGGCACTGGAGAATAGAAATATCTCTATCAGCACCACCGACAGGACCCTGTGGAAAGGAAGCCCGAAGTGGAAGCCAGCAACTGAGTGCAGTGACATCTGCTAGCTTCTGCTGCGTGGTAAGGGCAGTATATAAAGATAAAGCTCTTCTCTGAGAAAACCCTCCCAAAATAATTCTGTTAGAAGGAATGCCATTCTTCACTTCCTGATCAATCAAAGCTTATATATTTTCTGCTGCCTGTTTAATCCCAGATTCATCCTCCTGTGAATCTGGTGAAAGCCCAATAATATCAAACCATGAAGGCATAGCCATGTTCATATTTAATGTAACAGGCCTAACAGGCGCATGCGGGCAGATATATTTGATATGTGAACTTCTGATACCTGCAAAGGCTTCTGCCCATCCGTGCCCAGTATCTCCCAATCCATGCAGGAAAATCACCGCAGCAGTGGCCTTCCAGGCGGCGGGCATGATGGCGGGGAGTGGGGTTGACATGTTATTGCCACACATACACCGGCTCAGCTCACAGCGCAAGCAGAAGGAAGAGCGGGCACCCGGCCGCAGCCCAAGGGCGTGGGAGCCGCGAGTCCCGACCGGCCCCACCAGACGCCTCATCTCAGATTTTCACCTGGAAGATCAAGAGTAGGAGTCCAGGAATCTGCATTTTTAACCAACTCACTGGGAGATTCTAATGCAGAAGATCCTTTGAGAAACTCTAGCCTGTGCTAAGGTGCAGCATTTCCACAGAACTTTGCAGATGTGGTACCAGAACTCACAGGCAGATCTAGGCCAGGCCTCTTCAGCCAAAGGCTGGGGCACTGAGCAGTAACATGATAGTGCTAGCAAACAGAATGCCCAGAACAGAGAACAAAGAATCCAATGAAATCCATTGAGTCTGCATGAAAAGGTGGAGGGAAAGGGTAACTGTCATCACTGAAGTGACAAATAATGTGCTGAATGTAACTACTTTGCTTGAATTAAGGTAGCAAAATGTTTTCAGGAAAACAGATTTGGGGGACACACTAAAATAGCATAACAGACTGAAACACTTTACAAGAAACTCAACTTTTTTCTTACCTTGAATAAAATATTCATTGAAAAAGAAGAATTCATACCCAAAACAAGCAGTCCTAAATTGTTTCAAAAAGAACTACTAGTTACAGCTGTGTCCCTGGCCAAAGCCCAGTTTGGGGAGCAGATCGCTGTCCTTTAATAAGAGATTTAGTCCCTAAGGACAGAACAAGGACAAGTGGTTAGAAATTACCGGGAGGCAGAGTTCAGCTTGCTGTGAGGAAGAACTTTCAAATAATGTAAAAATGTAACAGGTTTTCTTTGAGGTAGCAAACTGTTACTTGAAGAATTTAAGCCAAGCCTAGATGCACTTGTATGTATTTATCAAGCTTTCTTTGTATCTAGTGATAAAAAAAAGAACACAAGTTTAAGGCCGTCCTTGGCCTCACTGAACTCATATTCTAGTGGGGGAGATGGACAAGTAAACCCACAATTATAATATAGCACAATGAGACCATGACTATAGTATATCTGGCTACTGCAAGAGTCCAAGAGCGGAGGTTCTGGCTCAAGTGAAAAGGTCAGAGGTTTCCTATTAGAAGTGACATGAGATCAGAATGCTGAGCCACTCAGAAGAAGGAATGAGGTTCTGGGCAGATGCAACTGCACGTGTGAGGGTCTGGAGGCATGAAACGGCATTGTGGAGGAGGAGAAAAGGTGAGAAATTCAGTGGGATATAGGAGGAAGGAGGCAGGACTAAACGCTAGAGAGCCAGGCATGGATCAGATCGTGAGGAACTTCTTGAACTAAAGCGAAGGGTTTTAGTTTCATCTACAAAAAATAGTGAGATGCCATTGAAAACTGACCTCAATGATTTCTGAAGCCCCTTTCTATCAAAAATTCTTTGAGCCTAGTAAACTGTTTGCTTCTTCCAAGATTACGTTCTAAATTGGTAATATGTATATAAAATCAAGGCAATTTTAGAAAGTGGTTGAATAAATAAATGGAGCATTTACATGAGGGAGTACTACACAAATGTTAAAAAAAAAAAAAAAAAAAGAATAAGAAAGCTGATGAGTGAGTTCCAAGACATAATGGTGAGCGAAACAAAAAACATGGGAAAGTACAAAAGAGTAGTCACAATCAAGCATTTGTAGGGTCTTGGTATGTAAATGAGATGCTATTATAAATCAGTAGAGAAAGAACACACTTATTAATAAATAGTATTGAAGGAAGTGGGGGATAAGGGGTTATTGTTTAATGGTTACAGAGTTTCTGTTTGGGATTATGGAAAAGTCTTAGAAACAGATAGTGGTGATAGTTGCACAACATTGTGAATGTACTTAATGCCACTGAATTATGTGCTTAAAAATAGCTGGGACAGTAAATGTTGTGTTATACCTATTTACCACAATAAGCATTTTTTTTAATCTTAAAAATACTTGAAGAACAAAGGGCAAAAAAATCGATGGAATAATTGAAAAAAGACATGAACAGACAACTCACAAAGAAGTTCTAAAAATGGCCCTTAAACATATGAAAAATGTTCAAACTCACATAATTACAGAAATACAACATAAAGCAACACTGATATGCCATTTCCTACCTGTCAGATTGGTAAACTTTAAAAGTGTAAGAACAAACTGTGTTTGCAAGGCTGTGGGCAACAGGCACTCTCATACTTTATTGGTGGGCATGCAAATTCGTACAATCCTTCTGAAGGGACATTTAACAATATGTACAGAATTGCATATGCAAGTTACCTTTTGATACAGCAATATTTCTTCTGATGTATGTTTGTCAAAACAAAAATACATATGCAACAAGGTTATTTATTGTGGCATCATTTGTAATCACAGAATATTGGAAACAACCAAATGCTGATACATAGGTGAGTGGTTGAATAAATAAATGGAGCATTTACATGAGGAAGTACTACGCAAATGTAAACAAAAAAAAAAAAGAATGAGAAAGCTAATGAGTGAGTTCCAAGACAATGGTGAGTGAAACAAAAAACATGGGAAAGTACAAAAGAGTAGCATGCTACTCTTCATGTAAAAAAGAAGAGGATATAAGAAAATATACATGTATCTGCCCAATTGTGCAAAAGAAATACAGAAAGGATAAACCAGAAACTGAGGAGATTGGGTAACTACAGGAGGTGCATGGTAAGAGAGTGGAAAAAATTGAGGGAATGGGGAATATGTAATAGACATTAAAGTGACACTTGTATGTGTATATATTTTTGGTTAGTTCTGGCTTTTAGAACTATGTTTATGCTTTTCATATCCTAAAAAATTAAAACTAATATGTAAGGAGAGTTCAAAATGGAATACAGTCAGTAACACATGAGTCTAACTGTATTGCAAGTGAACAATATAACCACACTGAAAAGAAAAGAACTAACCTAAGTAACTTTGGTTAGCAAGATTGGTTGTATACTGTATGTTAAGACAGCAAACAGTGTATGTTGTTCTCCAGTTACAAAATTGTTTTCCACAGGGATTTAGATTAGCAATTCTGAAACTGCTCTATGTGTATAGTAGGGCTTAGCAAATGCCTAAATTTATCATGAATAATGAGAATCAAGTTTCTCACTGTTAGGAAATGGAACTACAAATAAAGAAAAGAGAAAGTCTAAAAGGAACCCTGTAGTGCTGTGTTGAAGGAATTATCAGTATGAACTCATAGTTTTAAATATATGTACATATGGAGAGGTATAGAAATAGAATAGGTGTATGTTATACATGCATGAACATATATGCATATATTCCCTAACTCTGTTTACTGAGAGCATGAGGAAGTAATGACACCCTAGTAGCAATGAGCACGCCTAGTGCTCACATCTTGATTTCTAAATACAATTGTCCACAAAAGAAACCAGGTCTACTTAGAGAAATGATTATCTCCGGACTGGGGCAGGGAAAATACAAGATAAGCCTGAAACATCTTATGGTGCCAGAAAGTAAGGAAGTGCTCAAAAAATGAGGAGGGCATGTCGAAAGGACATGGAAGTAACTTGAAGGAGTTCCCAGTGGAAAAATCTGGAACAATTTGAACAAGAAAATAATAATAGTAACAGTTTATAATCCACAGGAAAAAAAATCTATACTGATATAAATAAATAAATAAATAAAGATTTAAGGAGCAGCTCTTTCTTAAAGTAGAATTATAATTAATACATATAGAAGAAATGATGTAAATTGAAAGACATCACCATTTGGCAAAGACCACAGTGATAGTTGTTACCTGCAAGAGTTATTGATGCATGCTGTTGGATGGAATGGTACCCCCCACCCCATTCCTATGTTGAAGCCCTAACCTCGAATGTGACTATATTTGGAGATATGGCCACTAAAGAAGTAATTAAGGTTAAGTGAGGTCATATGAATGGGCTCTAATCTGATATGACTGCTGTCCTCATAAGAAGAGGAAGACACACCAGGGATGCACACTCAGAGAAAAGGCCATATGAGGATACAGTGAGAAGGTGATCATCTGCAAGACAAGAGGAGAGGCCTTGAGAGGAACCAATCCTGCTGACACCTTGATCTAGGACTCCCAACCTCCAGAACTGTGAGAAAATAAATTTCTGTTGCTTAAGCCAATCAGTGGTATTCTGTTATGGTGGCCCTAGCCAACCAATATAGATGCTAAAATTAGTGGGCAAAAGTACGATTAGAAACAAGATATTTACATAGTCTCAAAGCCTCTCCTCACAAGATGCTTTTTAATTACAAAGCTTAAAATAATAACTTTAAAGTAGTAGAGAAACCTTGCAGACACCACCTCAACCAACGATCAAGGTTAACATCACAAGTAATAAGACATATTGACATCACGAACCACTGATAGGATGACTTAAGACAGACACAACATCATTTCTGTGAGATTCCTACTAAAACTGCATAATCTCAATATAATCGTAAGAAAACATTAAACAAGCCCAAATGGAAGGACATTCTACAAAATAACTGATCAATATTCTTCAAACGTGCAAAGGTAGTAGAAGACAAGGAAAAACTGATGAAAACTACCACAGATGAAAGAGACAAAGGAGACATGACAACTAAATGCAATATGGAATTCTGAATTGGATTCTGAACCAGAAGAAGACATTAGTGACAAAACTGACAAAATCCTTATAAGGCCTACAGATCAATTAATGGTATTTTATGAAATTTAATTTCCTGATTTTAATATTGTACTATGATTATAAAAGACGTTAACAGTAGTGGAACCTGGGTTGAAAGCATATGGGAAATCCATACTATTCTTGCAATTTATCTGTAAGTCTAAAATGATTTCAGTATAAACATTTTTTCTTTTTTCCCAAGATGGAGTCTTGCTGTGTCACCCAGGCTGGAGTGCAGTGGTGCAATCTTGGCTCACTGCAACCTCCGCCTCCTGGGTTCAAGTAATTCTCCTGCCTCAGCCTCCCAAGTAGCTGGGATTACAGGCATAAGCCATCACGCCCAGCAATTTTTTTTTTGTATTTTTAGTAGAGAAGGGGTTTCAGCATGTTGGCCAGGCTAGTCTCAAATTCCTGAACTTGTGATCCACCCACGTCAGCTTCCCAAAGTGCTGGGATTACAGGTGTGAGCCACTGCGCCTGGCCCAATATAAAATTTTTAAAGAAAACAATATTGAGTAAAATATCCACATGCAGGGCTGGTTCTGCTGGCTCATGCCTGTAATCTCAGCACTTTAGTAGGCTGAGGTGGGAGGATTGCTTGAGCTCAGGAGTTTAAGACCAACCTGGGCAACATAATGAGACCCCCATCTCTACAAAATTTAAAATAAAATTAGGCAGGCATGGTCACATGCACTTGTAGTCCCAGCTACTCAGGAGGCTGAAGTGGGAGGATCGCTTGAGCCCAGGAGGTTAAAGCTGCAATGAGCTACAATTGAGTCACTGCACTCCAGCCTGGGCAACAGAGCAAGACCCTGTCTGCAAAAAAAAAAAAAAAAAAAAAAAATGCAGGTGCATAACATTACACTATGATCTCGTTTACATATTCTTCTAAAATACATACACGAGCAGGCCAGGCACGGTGGCTCATGCCTGTAATCCCAGCACTTTGGGAGGCCAAGGTGAGCAGATCACTTGAGGTCAGGAGTTCAAGACCAGCCGGGCCAACATGGTGAAACCCCGTCTCTACTAAAAGTACAAAAATTAGCTGGGCATGCTGGTGGGCTCCTGTAATCCCAGCTACTCAGGAGGCTGAGACAGGAGAACTGTTTGAACCCAGGAGGCAGAGGCTGCAGTGAGCTGAGATTACACCACTGCACTCCAGCCTAGGCAACAGAATGAGACTCTGTCTCCAAAAATAAAAAATAAATAAAATACACCCAAGCAATAAAATGCGTTTTTCATAGATACACATGTACTAAAAGTATACAAACATGGGCTAGACAGTGGTTGGTTCTCAGTCTAGGCTGCACATTGGCAACACCTGAGGAGCTTTAAAAACTACTGATGTGGGGAAAGAGGGTAAGTCTCAGTTCTTCCCTTTGTTACTCTAGTGATCCTTAGTTTCAAGGAGTAAAACTACATATCCATATCTACATTAAATATGAGGTGAAAAACATACACAAAAAATATTCTTAAGAATCTGTGAAAATCATATGAATAAGTGAATAAAAATCACTTTGATTTAGAAAAAAAACTAACTGATGCTTGAGTTCTCTCCTTCCTACAGAGATTCTGATTTTGTTTTTCCGGCATTGGTCCAGAAACCAGGGATTTTCTTTTTTTATTTATTTTTTATTATACTTTAAGTTCTAGGGTACATGTGCACAACATGCAGGTTTGTTACATATGTATACATGTGCCATGTTGGTGTGCTGCATCCATTAACTCGTCATTTACATTAGGTATATCTCCTAATGCTATCCCTCCCCCCTCCCTACAATAGCACCCGGTGTGTGATGTTCCCCTTCCTGTGTCCAAGTGTTCTCATTGTTCAATTCCAACCTATGAGTGAGAACATGCGGTGTTTGGTTTTCTGTTCTTGCCATAGTTTGCTGAGAATGATGGTTTCCAGCTGCATCCATGTCCCTACAAAGGACATGAACTCATCCTTTGTTGTGGCTGCATAGTATTCCATGATGTATATGTGCCACATTTTCTTAATCCAGTCTGTCACTGATGGACATTTGGGTTGATTCCAAGTCTTTGCTATTGTGAATAGTGCTGCAATAAACATACGTGTGCGTGTGTCTTTGTAGCAGCATGATTTATAATCCTTTGGGTATATACCCAGTAATGGGATGGCTGGGTCAAATGGTGTTTCTAGTTCTAGATCCTTGAGGAATTGCCACACTGTTTCCACAATGGTTGAACTAGTTTACAATCCCACCAACAGTGTAAAAGTGTTCCTATTTCTCCACATCCTCTCCAGCACCTGTTGTTTCCTGACTTTTTAATGATTGCCATTCTAACTGGTGTGAGATGGTATCTCATTGTGGTTTTGATTTGCATTTCTCTGATGGCTAGTGATGATGAGCATTTTTTCATTTGTCTGTTGGCTGCATAAATGTCTTCCTCTGAGAAGTGTCTGTTCATATCCTTCTCCCACTTTTTGATGGGGTTGTTTGTTTTTTTCTTGTAAATTTGTTTGAGTTCTTTGTAGGTCCTGGATATTAGCCCTTTGTCAGATGAGTAGATTGCGAAAATTTTCTCCCATTCTGTAGGTTGCCTGTTCACTCTGATGGTAGTTTCTTTTGCTGTGCAGAAGCTCTTTAGTTTAATTAGATCCCATTTGTCAATTTTGGCTTTTGTTGCCGTTGCTTTTGGTGTTTTAGACATGAAGTCCTTGCCCATGCCTATGTCCTGAATGGTATCGCCTAAGTCAGAAACCAGGAATTTTCAAAAGACTCTCAGGTAATCCTGATATGCAGCCAGGGTTGAGAACCACTGGGCCTGAAGGAGACATACAAAATCTGTGATAGTGATTGCCTCTGGGGAAGGCAATGAGGGAAAAGTGTGAGATTAGCAGGAGGAGTCTTCAACTTCACTTCAAATCTGAAGCAAAAATGGCCAAATGTTAAGGTTTGTCATTTTGGAAGGTGAGACCACAGGTATTTATTACACTCTTCTCCATCTTTCTTGTATTTATTTAAATGCATAACATTTTTAAGAAGACTAAAAATAAGCTTACTTGTGAACATATAAAAGTGTCATTTTAATGAAAGTAAATTATAACCAGGAAACATTGTTAATTTGGTTCTACAGAGAAGAAGGAATAAGGAAATAAAGAAACACAGGTTTCAGATGTGTGGCTGTTGAAGCCCCATTGGGAGCCCCATCAATAATTTTAGTGTCATCTCCAGCCCTCCTGCTTATAGCAGAAACATGTTAGTCTTTGCTCCAGTTCACCCTTGATTACTTTTTGGAAATGCTACAATTTAGCAGTTCAATAAATTAGGAAAATAATTGGCTCAATGGTAATAACAAGAATGATCCTTACAAATAGAAATTATTTTTAAAAGATAAGTGCTTGCAATTTTTAAAAATAATCCTGGATAGGCTGGTATTCAATCTGTTTGTACAGTTTTAGCCATGCTGGTTGTCTGCAGACTGATTAGTGGGGTTCCATGACGCACCAGGTGATAAATCCCTGCATATCCAGCTGGGCACTGTAGTGCACACCTGTAGTCCCAGCTACTCGGGAGGCTGAGGTGGGAGGATCGCTTGAGCCAAGGAGTTCAAGACCAGCCTGGACAACATAGTGAGACCCTGTCTCTAAAAAATATTTTTTTAATATTTTAATATCCACCTTGGTCTTGCTGACCAGTTTGCACTGATCTATCCCCTCTCTCTCATCTTGCTCTCTAGTGGGAACACTAGCACACCACAGCAAGAATTCTGCTAAGGGTACATTCTTGTGGCCAGGGAGTGGAACAAGGCTGATCGTCTCTCAGAAGGGATCAGGTCCATGGCCATCAGGAGATTTCACCTAACCAAGTATAGACAGTGTGCTCCAGTAAAGAGAATGTCAGTTAATGGAAGAAAGGTACTTGGTGGGAAGGACTGGACAGGGAAAATTCAGTGCTAGGGGGGAAAAAAAAGAACTCTGGACTGAGGATAGAAAATGTGAGTTCTAGTTTCACCTTTGCAAAAGTGGCTATGACATTGTCTTTACTACTTCCCTTATTGTTGCCCACCTTCCCTCCCTCTTCCCCTTTTCAGATTTCAGTCACCAAACATTTATTTATCCAAAAGAAAATGCAAATGTTTTTGAAAATAATTTATCCAATACTATTGACAATTGCACTTTCCCGAGTAACAACTCAAGAGAAAAGCTCTTCTCCATAAGAACGGGAAAAAGGAAACTTCAAGAAATGGTTGTTTTTCTTTTCCTTTTTTTTTTTTTTTTTTTTTTTTTTTTTTTTTTTTTTTTGAGACAGAGTTTCACCATTGTCACCCAGGCTGGAGTGCAGTGGCATGATCTCAGCTCACTGCAACCTCCGCCTCCAGATTTAAAGTGATTCTCCTGCCTCAGCCTCCCAAGTAACTGAGATTACAGGTGCTCACCACCACGCCCAGCTAATTTTAGTATAGATGGAGTTTCACTATGTTGGCCAGGCTGGTCTCAAACTCCTGACCTCAGGTGATCTGCCCACCTCAGCCTCCCAAAGTGCTGGGATTACAGGCATGAGCCATCACGCTCAGCCAAGAAATGGTTGTTTTTCTAAAGTGTAGCACATATTAGTTTAGCTGGCAGCTCCTTCTGCACCCCATTCTACCTGTTCAGTGCCTTTATAATCATGTTGATTGGTGGTTAATTTCTGATACACCTATCTTTCCAGCAGACTATGGGTTTCTCAGAGGGAGGAATCTTGTCTTGTTCATCTGTGTATCTCCAATGCCTAGACTCCAGTAAGCACTCAATTTTTTTAAATTGAAACTAAAAAGGGATAAATTAGTATGACATCTTTATTCCTTCCCTTATTGTCACCCACCTCCCCTACCCCTCCCTTTTCTTTAGAAGAGAACCAAATTCGTTTTTTTGTTTATTTGGTTTTTTTTGAGGATGGAGTCTGACTCTGTCGCCCAGGCTGGAGTGCAGTGGTGCGATCTCGGCTCACTGTAAGCTCCGCCTCCCGGGTTCATGCCATTCTCCTGCCTCAGCCTCCTGAGTAGCTAGGACTACAGGTGCCCACCACCACGCCCAGCTAATTTTGTGTGTGTGTGTGTGTGTGTGTGTGTGTGTGTGTGTGTATTTTTAGTAGAGACGGGGTTTCACCATGTTAGCCAGGATGGTCTCGATCTCCTGACCTCGTGATCCACCCATCTCGGCCCCCCAAAGTGCTGGGATTACAGGCGTGAGCCACCATGCCCGACTGAGAACCAAATTCTTTAGCTTTCTTTCTAGCTCACTGTAGTGGATGCTCTGACATGCCACCCTGATCCTCCCTTCAGAATTGAACTACTCATTCCCCCAGCTGCCTGCAGTGTTGGAGACTGAGCATTTTTCCCTTGGTGGAAATATCTTCCTTGGCAAAGGTCTGCCCCTTTACTGGAGGTGCCCTCATCTGATGATGCGCCAATGCTTTAGAGCTCTCCACAGGATCAACAGAGACTTCTGTTGCAACTTCACTGTAGCTCAAATTCTCCCTTCCTAATCCTGCTACTTTTTCCTCTTTCACAGGTGTTGATCCTGAGAGCACCCCTAATAAACTCTCTGCAAACGAATCTCTCCATCAGAATCTGCATCCTGGGGAACACAGCAGGCAAAACTCTGTAACCTCTGTTTTAGATGTGCTTTTCTCAAGCTTGATCCATAAAACATCAAGTACCTTTTGGAACTGAGATCCACTTCTGGACTGAGTTTTCACTAAAGAGGCCTAAAGGATATGGAGATAGGGCTGCAGCCTCATTCACAAGACACTACTCAATTGCCCTGCCCCCCTCCTTCCCACTCCTCTATATATTGTCTATGCATCTTTACTCAGAGAACTTGTTACAATCCAAACAGACAAAAATTCCTTCTTTGGGTCCAAAGTAACTGTAAACTGAACACTATTTAGTTGAAACGGAATCCTTTTACAGGAAGTGCCTGTCCAATATCTTATAACAACTGAGTACCTCCCAAGTTCAAATCTCAGCCTCCCTGTCAAGAGGCTGTCCTGTCTCACACAGCAAAACCTTCAGCTCAGCAGAGGTTCCTTGGCACAGACCAGGTGCTCTCCCAGCATCCTTTGCAGAGTTGCTGCAGCTCAGGTTTGCTACCACCGGGTACTCCTTTTGGCTGGGGATGGCCTTTGGGTTCCTGGCGTAGAGATGGCTCCCACTGCCCCTCAGCAAAGTGCAGCCTGGGGTTTTTCCAGGCTAGTCCAACCCCAAGCCAACTAGAACTAAGAATCATTTAGAGGAATGAGAGAATGATGGGAACAATCAAACACAGATTTGACCTCACTGGTTTGGGGTCAATAGCTAGAGCAACTACGCAGCTACATCCCTTGACATCAGCCCTGGTGATGTCCAACTTATTGATGTGTCAGATGCCCACAGCAGACACTGGATCTCAGCCACATCATTGTCTGGGAATCATTGTGCAAAGGTCTCTTTATTAGCTTCTTAACAGTACAGGCCTTTTCATCTCTTTCTCCCTCTGCCTGTGGAACATTATCTCATTCTCACAAAAGAAAAAAGGCTTTTCAGGAACCTAACGTTCTTCTTTCAACCATGCCTCCTCTTCCAGCCAATAATTTTTCATTGTATTTAATAGAATCTAAATCAGATGCATTGCCATCAGACATACAATATAAACTCTATTATTGGTGTTTCATCATAATAGGAGATTTGGGACCAAAGCCAAACAGTGACAATTTCTTCCCTTCAGAGGAAAATTGCTTTTAAGAATTAAATAAAATTCTTCTTCTTTATACTATCCTCAACAGACCCTTCCCCAACCCATGATACAATATTTTATGAGGATGATCTTTTAGTATGTTGTCTTCAGCAAAAATAAATAAATAAAGTGGAGGCTTTATCAAATAATTTTAGAGTCACAGGCCAGACAAAATTAGAGTGAAATCTGGCCTTAAAGAGGAAAATTATAAAAACAAAAACAAAACCAAGTAATGGTAAGAGAAAGACTATACTGCCTTACTCTTTAAGCAGAAAGAACTGATCTGAAGTAGAGATTTGATGGACTTTCATCTTATCTCTGGTATTTGGGAGCCTTCCAGCACCCACACATTTTTGTCAAGCAGTGTTTACAAAGAACTGGAGAAACAGTAATGATTCAGGGAAAGATTTTGCTTCAGGGTGGAAAAGATTAATAAAGGAGTCACATGGCCCATTATTATGCAACAAGATATAATGAACTTTAAGTGGCCAAAGAAAACAACTTAGTAAACAACTTTTTTCCCTCCAAAAGGATAAGGGAAAGAGGAAGTGGAGAAAGTTTCAGCATCCCTTAGAAGTTACAATTGGAGGTTTGACAATCTCTGCAGACCTCCAAAAGAGTGAGTGACATTTCTGAAGCTGTAGTAAATATTGATTGTATAATTGGCATATGTTTATTCTGGGGCTCTCAAGAGAAATAATTTTCTCAGATTGAGGGTTTGTTTTTTAAGTTTTATTTCAGTTTCAGGGATACACATGCAGGTTTATTATATAGGTAAATTGCATGTCATAGAGCTTTGGTATACAGATTATTTAGTCACCCATGTAATAAGAATAGTACACTGTATTAGTCTGTTCTCCTGTTGCTAATAAAGACATACCCGAGACTGGGTAATTTATAAAGGAAAGAGGTTTAATTGACTCACAGTTCTACATGGCTGGGGAGGCCTCATGATCATGGCAGAAGGCAAAGGAGAAGCAAAGCCACATCTTACATGGCAGCAGGCAAGAGAGCTTGTGCAGGGGATCTCCCATTTATAAAACCATCAGATCTTGTGAGATTATTCACTATCACAAGAAGAGCATGAGAAAGACCTACCCTCATGATTCAATTACCTCCCACTGGGTCCCTCCGATGACACGTGGGAATTCTGGCAGCTATAATTCAAGAAGAGATTTGAGAGGAGACACAGCCAAACCATATCATTCCACCCCTGGCCCCGCCCAAATCTCATGTACTTTTCACATTTCAAAACACAATCATGCCTTCCCAACAGTCCCCCAAAGTCTTAACTCATTTCAGCATTAACTCAAAAGTCCACAGTCCGAAGTCTCATCTGAAACAAGGCAATTCCCTTCTGACTATGAGTCAGTAAAATCAAAAGCAAGTTAGTTACTTCCTAGATACAATGGGGGTACAGGCATTGGGTAAATACATCTGTTCCAAATGTGAGAAATTGGCCACAATGAAGGGGCTACACGCACCATCCATGCAAGTCTAAAATCCACCAGGGCAGTCAAATCTTGAAGCTCCAAAATGATCTCCTTTGACTCCATATCTCACATCCAGGTCATGCTGATGCAAGAGATGGGTTCCCATGGTCTTGGGCCACTCCACCCCTGTGACTTTGCAGGGTACAGCCCCACTCCTGGCTGCTTTCATGGGCTGGCATTGAGCAGCTTTTCCAGGCACATGGTGCAAGCTGTCCATAGATCTACCATTCTGGGGTCTGGAGGACAGTGACCCTCTTCTCATAGCTCCACTAGGCAGTGCCCCTGCGGGGACTCTGTGTAGGAGCTCCCACCCCACATTTCCCTTCTGCATTCCCCTAGCAGAGGTTCTCCATGAGGGCTCCACCCCTGCAGCACACCTCTGCTTGGACATCCAGGCATTACCATACATCCTCTGAAATCTAGGCAGAGGTTCCCAAACCTCAATTCTTGACTTCTGTCCACCCACAGGCCCAACATCGTGTGTAAGCTGCCAAGGCTTAGGGCTTGCACCCTCTGAAGCAATGCCCTGAGCTGTATGTTGGCCCCTTTTAGCCACGGCTGGGATGCAGGGCACCAAGTCCCAAGACTGCACAAAGCAGCAAGGCCCTAGACCTGGCCCACAAAACCATTTTGTTCTCCTAGGCCTCTGGACTGTGATGGGAGGTGCTGCCATGAAGACCTCTGACATGCCCTGGAGACATTTTCCCCACTGTCTTGGTGATTAATATTTGGCTCTTTGCTACTTAGGCAAATTTCTGCAGACAGCTTGAATTTCTCCCCAGAAAATGGGGTTTTCCTTTCTATCGCATCACCAGGCTGCAAATTTTCCAAATTTTTATGCTCTGCTTCTTCTTGAACACTTTGCCACTTAGAAATTTCTTCCACCAGATACCCTAAATCATCCCTCTCAAACCAAAGTTCCACAGACCTCTAGGGAAGGGGCACAATGCTGCCAGTCTCTTTGCATAGCAAAAGTGACCTTTACTCTAGTTCTCAACAAGTTCCTCATCTCCATCTGAGACCACCTGAGCCTGGACTTTATTGTCCATATCACTACCAGCATTTTGGTCAAAGCCACTCAACAAGTCTCTAGGAAGTTCCAAACTTTCCCACATTTTTCTGTCTTCTTCTGAGCCCTCCAAACTGTTTCATCCTCTGCCTGTTACCCAGCTCCAAAATTGCTTCCACATTTTCAGGTATCTTTACAGCAGCACTCCACTACCCAGTACCAGTATACTGTATTTGTCTGTTCCCACACAGCTAATAAAGACATACATGAAACTGGGTAATTTACAAAGGAAAGAGGTTTAATTGACTTACAGTTCAACATGTCTGGGGAGGCCTCATAATCATGGTGGAAGGCAAAGGAAAAGTAAAGTCATGTCTTACACTGTGGCAGGCAAGAGAGCTTGTGCAGGGGAACTCCTGTTTATAAAACCATCAGATCTCATGAGACTCATTTACTATCATGAAAACAGCACAAGAAAGGCCCGCCCTCATGATTCAATTGCCTCCCACTGGGCCCCTCTCACGACACTTGGGAATTATAGGAGCCACAATTCAAGATGAGATTTGGATGGGGACACAGCCAAACCATATCATACCTGCTACGTAGTTTTTTATCCTCTCCCTCCTGCTCCCCTCCACCTTTAAATAGGCCTCGGTGTCTGTTGTTCCCTTCTTTGTGTCCATATGTACTCAATATTTAGCTCCTACTTATAAGTGAGAACATGCAGCATTTGATTTTCTGTTCCTATGTTAGTTTGCTTAAGATAATGGCCTCCAGCTCCATCCATGTTGCTGCAAAGGACATGACCTCATTCTTTTTTATGGCTGCATAGTATTCTGTAGTGTATATGTACCACATTTCTTTATCCAGTCTACTGTTGATGGGCATTTAGATTCATTGCATTCACATTGAGATTTTTTCATTGCAGCTACCCTACTGGGACAGAATGATCATTTCTTTTGCTTCCCATACTGCAATTAGTTTGAGAGCTGTGTGGAATCAGTACTACTGTCCATCATTACTATATAATGGAGATAATGTTAATAATAATAGTGATGGTGGTGATGGAGATGGGAGTAATGAAGATTATAGTGGTAGGCATGGGATGGTAATGACTGTGGTGATGGCAATGTGTTGGAGGTGGTGATTGTAGTGACAGTAGTGGTGGTGCTGATCACGGCAGAAGTGAAATGGTGATTGCGTTGATGGTGATGCAATATAGGTGGTGATGGTGGTGATAGTGGTGATTGTGTTGGTGCTGGTGGTGATGGTGACAGTGACAATAGCAGTGGTGAGGAAAATGGTGGTAATAGAGATATTGATGGAGATTATGATGGTAATGGTGATGATGGTAATGATAATTATGATAATAATAGGGGTGGTGAGAAGAATGGTATTGATGATGGTGGTAATAGAGGTAGTAATGTGGTAGATATAATGATAAGACCAGTCTTTTACAGAGAAAATGTCCCTATTCAGAAGGTTTTAAGAGCCTAGAACTTATTTCTGAACTTCTTTGAATGTGCCCTCAGTGACAATGGGTGGACTTCTTTACTGTCATTCAACAAATATTTATTCAGTATCCACTAGGTTCCAGGCAGTCTTCAAGGTACTGATGATACACCAAAACAAACAAAAATCCTTGCTCCATTTAAAAATGGAGAGCCTCTACATATTGGGTACAGTGTATACTGCTTAGATGACCAGTGCACTAAAATCCCAGAAATCACCACTAAAGAATTGATCAATGTGACCAAAAATTACCTGTACCCCAAAAACTATAAAAAATAAAAATAAATTTTAAAAAATGGAAAGTCTCCATTTTAACCAATGAGACAGACAATAAATAAAGTAGATAAGTAAAATATGTCATATGTAGGGTAGTGATAAGCCCTAAGGAAAAAGGCAAAGCATGGAAGGGAGATATGGAGATGGGTGGGAGGTGTGTGCGTTAGTATGTGTGTGTCTGTGTGTGATAATTTGGGTGACTGTTCGGCAAATATTCTTTCCCTTCTTTCTCTCAGTGTGGGCAGAGTGTAGTTCTCTGCCTCATTAATATTGGGTTTGATCATGTGATTTCCTTTGACCAATATTGCTTATATTATTTGGATTGACTCTTATGCTGTGATGATACACCATGAGAAGAGCATATCCAGGGTATCTACTTCCCCTTAATTCTGTACCTCAACACACATATAGAGCAGACCTAAACCAAACCCACAGCCTAAAGCAGAGCTAAGCCCAAGCAAGGCCCACCCTAAATGAATCAAGTCTCAGATGAACTCATGAGTATGGAAATAAATGCTTGTTAACCACTGAGTTTGGGCATATTTTGTTATGCTGCCTCATTCTGGCAATAGCTGACTAACACAGAGTAGATGTAATTTTATTTTAAACTTTTAAGTTGATACACAATTGTACATATTTATGGAGTACTTGTGATATTTTCATACATGTATACAATGTGTAATGATCAAATCAGAGTAATTAGCACATCCATCACCTCAAACATTTATCATTTCTTTGTGTTGGGAATATTCAAAATCCTTTCTTCTAGCTGTTTTGAAAGATACAATAAATTATTATTAACTGTAGTCACCCTACTGTGTTATATAGAACATTAGAACTTATTCCTCCTATCGACATTGGGTACGGTATACACTGCTTGGGTGATGGGTGCAACAAAGACTCAGAAATCACCACTAAAAAACTTATTCATGAAACCAAACACCACCTGTTCCCCATAAACCTCCTGAAAATTTTAAAAACCTTTTAAAAACTAAAACTAAAAAATCGAATAAAGCCTCTGAAAAATTGAATTAAAAAAGAACATATTCCTCCTATATAGTTGTAATTTTGTGTTATTAACCAGCTTCTCCCTAGCCCCTGTACCCTCCCCCTTCCAAAACTCTGATAACTACTATTCTATTCTCTCCTTCTTTGTGATCAATTTTTTTAACTCCCACATATAAATAAGAACACGTGGTTATTTGTCTTTCTGTGCCTGGCTAATTTCACTTAACATAATGTCCTCCAGGCTCATCCATGTTGCCACAAATGACAGAATTTCATTCTTTATGGCCAAATAATATTCCATTTTGTATATGTATCACATTTTCCTTATTAACTTGTCAATAGACCCTTAGATTGATTTAATATCTTGGCTACTGTGAATAGTGCTGCAACAAACATGGGAGTGCAGATATCTCTTCAACATGCTGATTTTCTCTCTTTTGATATATACTCCATGGTGGGATTGCTACATCATATGGTATTTCTATTTTTAGTTTTTTGAGGACCCTCCATACTGTTTTCCATAATGGCTGTACCAATTTACATTGCCATCAAGAGTGCGTAAGAATTTTCCTTTCTCTACTTCCTTACCAGTACACTTGGGGTGAGATGAAACTTCATTGTGGTTTTTATTTGCATTTCCCTGATGACTAGTGATATTGAGCAATTTTTCATATACCTGTTAGCCATTTGTATGTCTTCTTTTGAGAAATGTCTACTCAGAACATTTGTTGATTTTTAAATCAAATTATTTGCTTTTTTGTTTGTTTTGCTATTGAGTTGAGTTCCTTATATATTTTGGATATTACTTCTTTGTCAGTTGAATTGTTTGCAAATATTTTCTCCCATTCTCTAGGTTATCTTTATTTTGTTGTTTCCTTTGTTGTGCAGAAGCTTTTTAGTTGGATATAATCCCATTTGTCTATTTTTTATTTTATTGCCTGTGCTTTTTGAGGTCTCATCCAAAAAATCTTTGCTCAGACCAATGTCCTGAAGCATATCCCCTGTGTTTTCTTCCAGTAGTTTTATAGGCTTTGGTCTTACATTTAATCTTTTATCTATCTTGAATTAATTTTTGTATATGGTGAGAGATGGGGTCTAGTTTCATTCTTCTGCATATGGATATCCAATTTTCCCAGCACTATTTATTGAAGAGGGTGTTCTTTCCCCAGTGTGTGTTTTTGGCACGTTTGTCAAAAGTCAATTGGCTATAAAGATATAGATTCATTTCTGGGTTTTCTCTTCTGTTCCATTGGTCTATGTATCTGTTTTTATGCCAGTACCATGTTGTTTTGGTTTCTATAGCTTTGTAGTATATTTTGCAGTCAGATAGGGGGATGCTATCAGCTATGTTCTTTCTTACTCAGGATTGCTTTGGCTGTTCAGGGTCTTTTGTGGCTTCCATCTGAATTTTAGGATTGTTTTTTCTATTTCTGTGAAAAATGTTATTGGAATTTTGACAGGGATTGAATTGAATCTGTAGATCACTTTGGGTAGTACAGACATCTTAACAATATTAACTCTTACAACCCATGATCATGAGATATCTTTCCATTTTTTAATGGGTACCCTGTTCAATTTCTTTCATCAGTGTTTTATAGTTTTCATTGTAGAGATCTTTTACCTCATTAAGTTTATTCTTGGGTATTTTATTTTTTGTAGCTATCATAAATAGGATTGCTTTCTTGATTTCTTTTCATATTGTTCATTATTGGTGCATAGAAACAATGTTTCTATAGTAATATCACTGTTTCTATAGATGTTTGTAAGTTGATTTTTTATCTTGCAACTTTACTGAATTTATTCATCAGCTCTAACAGTCTTTTAGTGGAGTCTTTAAGTTTTCCTCAATATAAGATTATGTTAACTGTAAACAGTGACAGTTTGACTTTCTCCTTTCCAATTTGGATGCCCTTTATTTCTTTCTCTTGCCTAATTGTTCTGGCCAAGACTTCCTCTCTTGCTTTCTACTGTGTTGAAAAAAGTCCTGAAAATGGGCATCTTTGTCTTGTTCTGAATCTTAGAGGAAAGGCTTTCCACTTTTCCCTATTCAGTATGATGTTAGCTGTGGGTTTGTCATATTTGGCCTTTATTGTTTTGAAGTACATTCTACATCTAATTCGAAAGGATTTTTTTTATTATGAAGGGATGTTGAATTTTATCAAATTCTTTTTTTACACCTATTGAGATGATCATTTGGTTTTGCCTTTTCATTAGTTAATGTGATGTATTATGCTTATTGATTTGTATATGTTGAACCATGTTTGTACCCCTGGGATAAATCCCACTTGATCATGGTGTATAATATTTTTTGATGTGCTATTCGATTTCCTTTGCTATTATTTTGTTGGGGATTTTTACATCTGTGTTCATCAAGGATAATGTCCTTTAGTTCTATTTGTTGTTGTTGCATCCTTGTCTGGTTTTGATATCAGGATAATGCTGGCCTCATAGAATAAGTTTGCAAAACTCCCATCCCCTTCTTTTTTTCTTTTTTAATAGTTTGAGAAGAATTGGTGTTCTTCTTCAGTAAAATTTAGCAGCAAAGCTATCCAGTACTGGGCTTTTCTTTGTTGGGAGACTTTTTATCATTGACTCAACCTCATTACTCATTATTGTTCTTTTCAGATTTTCTATTTCTTCATCATTCAAACTTGTTAGGTTGTATATGTTTATAAATTTCTCTGTTTCTTCTAGATTTTCCAGTTTGTTGATGTGTAGTCAGTGGTTCATAATAGTCTCTAATGATTCTTCATGTCTTTAGCATCAGTTGTAATGTCTCCTTTTTCATGTCTGATTTATTTGGGTCTTATTTTTTTCTTAGTTCAGCTAAAGGTTTGTCAATTTTGTTTATCTTTTCAAAAAACTAACTCTTTGTTTTGTTAATTTTTTTTATTTTTAAGTCTCAATTTCAGTTATTTGTTCTCTGATCATTATTATTTCTTGCCTTCTACTAATTTTGAGTTTGGTTTATTCTTGCTTTTCTAGTTCCTTGAGTGCATAATTAGGTTATTTAAAATCATTCTACTTTTTGGAGGTAGGCATTTATTGCTATAAGCTCTCTTAGAACTGTTTTTGCTATATCCCATAGGTTTTTGTATGTTGTTTTTCCATTTTTATTTGTTCAAAAAAAATGTTTTAATTTCCTTCTTAATTTCTCCATTCAACATTGGTCGTTCAGGAGCATGTTGCTTAATTTCCATGAATTTGTTCAGTTTCCAAAGTTCCTCCTGTTATCGATTTTTAGTTTTATTCCATTGTGATCATAAAAGATACTTGACATTATTTCAATTTTTAAAAATTTGTTAAGGTTTGTTTTGTGGCCTAACATATTGTCCATCCTGAAGAATGTTCCATGTGCCAATGAGAATAATGTCTGTTCTGCAGCTGTTGAATGAAATGTTCTGTAAATGTTAGGTAGGTCCATTTGGTCTGGGGTGTAGTTGAACTCTGATGTTTCTTTGTTGATTTTCTGTCTGAATGATCTGTACATTGCTGAAAGTGGGGTGTTGAAGTCCCCTACTATTACTGCATTGTTGTAAATCTCTCCCTTTAGATCTATTAATATTTGCTTTATATATCTGGGTGCTCCAGTATTGATTGCATATTTATTTACAGTTGTTATATCCTCTTGCTGAATTGACATATTTATCATTTATAATGACCTTATTTGTCTCTTTTTACAATTTTTGACTGAAGTATAGCTACCCCTGCTCTCTTTTGATTTCCATTTGCATAAAATATATTTTTCCATCCCTTCACTTTTAGTCTATGCATATCCTTAAGGTGAGGTGAGTCTTGTAGGCTACATATAGTGTTTTGTTTGTTTGTTTGTTTTCAAGATGGAGTCTCACTCTATTGACCAGACTGGAGTGCAGTGGTACAGTCTAAACTCACTGCAACCTCCGCCTCCTAGGTTCAAGTGATTCTCCTGTCTCAGCCTCCCAAGTAACTGGGACTACAGGTGTGCACCACCACACCTGGCTAATTTTCATATTTTTAGTAGAGATGGGGTTTCACCATGTTGGTCAGGCTGGTCTTGAACTCTTAGCCTCAAGTGATCCATCCACCTTAGCCTCCCAAAGTGCTGAGATTACAGACATGAGCCACCATGCCCAGACCGTATTTTTTTGTTTGTTTGTTTGTTTTATTCGTTCAGCCACTCTATATCTTTTAATTGGAGAATTTAGTACATTTATATTCAAGGTTATTATTGATAGGTACTGCCTTACTCCTGCCATTTTGTTAACTGTTTTATAGTTGTTTTTTAGATCTTTTGTTCTCTTCTTCCTCTCTTGCTTTCTTCCTTTGTGATTGGATGGCTTTCTGTGGTGGTATGCTTTGGTTCTTTTCTTTTTATCTTTTGTGGATCTATTACAGGGTTTTTGCTTTGTGGTTACCCTGAGGCTAACATAAAACATCTTATAATGGATTAATTTACTCTGATAGCATAATTTTGATTGAATACACAAACTCTCCACTTTTACACCCCCTTCTCCCACATTTTATGTTTTTATGTCACAGTTTACACCTTTTAATAGTATGTATCCCTTAGCAAATTATTGTAACTTTAGTTGTTTTTAATAGTTTTGCCTTTTGACCTTTATACTAGAGATACAATGGATTTACCCACCACCATTACAGTATTAGAGTGTTTTGGGTTTGACAATATACTTATTTTACCAGTGAGTTTTATACTTTCATGTAATTTTATGTCACTAATTAGTGTCCTCTTCCTTCAGCTTGAAGAACCTCCCTTAGCACTTTTTGTAATGCATGTCCAGTGATGAAACACCCTCTCGGCTTTTGTTTGTCTGAGAAAATATTTATCACCCTTGTGTTTTTGAAAGACAGAATTCTTAGGTATAATATTTTTGGTTAACAGTACTTTTCTTTTAGGACTTTGAATGTATTATCCCACTCCCTTCTGGCTTGCAAGGTTTCTGTTGAGAAGTCTTCTTGTGGCTTTATGGGGGTTCTACTGTATATGACAATTCACTTTTCTCTTGCTGCTCTCAATACCTTCTGTCTTTAAATTGGACAATCTGCCTATGATGTGTTGTGGTGTGGCTCTCTTTGGATTCATCTTATTTGATGTCCTACAGGCTTCCTGTATCTGGCTTTTAATTCATTCCATAGACTTGGGAAACTTTCTGGCACTATTTCTTTGAATATGTTTTCTGTCCTTTTCTCCATTTCTTCTCCTTCTGGTACACTGATAATGCATAAGTTGCTCCACTTGATGGTGTCCCATTGGTCTCTTAAGCTATCGTCACTCTTTTTCATTCTTTTTTCTTTTTGCTCCTCAGACTGGATGATTTCCAGTGACCTGTCTTCAAGTTCATTGATCCTTTCTTCTGCTTGATCCATTCTGCTGTTGAACCCCTCTGTTGAATTTTTCAGTTCAGTCATAGCATCTTCAGATTTATGATTTCTGTTTGGTACTTTTTTATACTTTCTATCTATTCATTGAAGTTCCCAGCTTGTTCTTACATTGCTGTCTTGTCCTTTCTAAGCATCTTTATCACCATTACTTTGAATTCCCTATTGGGTAAACTGCAGAATTCAATTTCATTCAGGCTGCTTTCTGGAAATTTATCTTGTTCTTTTGTTTGGAATATATTCCCCTGTTTCTTCATTTTCCTTGATTCTCTGTGTTTGTTTCTGTGCATTTTATTTATTTTTTTTAATTATACTTTAAATTCTAGGGTACATGTGGATAACGTGCAGGTTTGTTACATATGTATACTTGTGCCATGTTAGCATGCTGCACCCATCAACTCGTCAGCACCCATCAACCCGTCATTTACATCAGGTATAACTCCCAATGCAATCTCTCCCCTCTCCCCCCTCCCCATGATAGGCCCCGGTGTATGATGTTCCCCTTCCTGAGTCCAAGTGATCGCATTGTTCAGTTCCCACCTATGAGTGAGAACATGCGGTGTTTGGTTTCCTGTTCTTGCCATAGTTTGCTGAGAATGATGGTTTTCCAGCTGCATCCATGTCCCTACAAAGGACACAAACTCATCGTTTTTTGTGGCTGCATAGTATTCCATGGTGTATATGTGCCACATTTTCTTAATCCAGTCTGTCACTGATGGACATTTGGGTTGATTCCAAGTCTTTGCTATTGTGAATAGTGCTGCAATAAACATACGTGTGCGTGTGTCTTTATAGCAGCATGATTTATAATCCTTTGGGTACATACCCAGTAATGGGATGGCTGGGTCATATGGTACATCTAGTTCTAGATCCTTGAGGAATCGCCATACTGTTTTCCATAATGGTTGAACTAGTTTACAATCCCACCAACAGTGTAAAAGTGTTCCTATTTCTCCACATCCTCTCCAGCACCTGTTGTTTCCTGACTTTTTAATGATCGCCATTCTAACTGGTGTGAGATGGTATCTCATTGTGGTTTTGATTTGCATTTCTCTGATGGCCAGTGATGATGAGCATTTTTTCATGTGTCTGTTGGCTGTATGAATGTCTTCTTTTGAGAAATGTCTGTTCATATCCTTTGCCCACTTTTTGATGGGGTTGTTTGTTTTTTCCTTGTAAATTTGTTGGAGTTCTTTGTAGGTTCTGGATATTAGCCCTTTGTCAGATGAGTAGATTGCAACAATTTTCTCCCATTCTGTAGGTTGCCTGTTCACTCTGATGGTAGTTTCTTTTGCTGTGCAGAAGCTCTTTAGTTTAATTAGATCCCATTGGTCAATTTTGGCTTTTGCTGCCATTGCTTTTGGTGTTTTAGACATGAAGTCCTTGCCCATGCCTATGTCCTGAATAGTATTACCTAGGTTTTCTTCTAGGGTGTTTATGGCATTAGGTCTAACATTTAAGTTTCTAATCCATCTTGAATTAATTTTCGTATAAGGAGTAAGGAAAGGATCCAGTTTCAGCTTTCTACTTATGGCTAGCCAATTTTCCCAGCACCATTTATTAAATAGGGAATCCTTTCCCCATTTCTTGTTTTTCTGAGGTTTGTCAAAGATCAGATGGCTGTAGATGTGTGGTATTATTTCTGAGGACTCTGTTCTGTTCCATTGGTCTATATCTCTGTTTTGGTACCAGTACCATGCTGTTTTGGTTACTGTAGCCTTGTAGTATAGTTTGAAGTCAGGTAGCGTGATGCCTCCAGCTTTGTTCTTTTGACTTAGGATTGTCTTGGAGATGCGGGCTCTTTTTTGGTTCCATATGAACTTTAAAGCAGTTTTTTCCAATTCTGTGAAGAAACTCATTGGTAGCTTGATGGGGATGGCATTGAATCTATAAATTACCTTGGGCAGTATGGCCATTTTCACGATATTGATTCTTCCTATCCATGAGCATGGTATGTTCTTCCATTTGTTTGTGTCCTCTTTTATTTCACTGAGCAGTGGTTTGTAGTTCTCCTTGAAGAGGTCCTTTACATCCCTTGTAAGTTGGATTCCTAGGTATTTCATTCTCTTTGAAGCAATTGTGAATGGAAGTTCATTCATGATTTGGCTCTCTGTTTGTCTGTTACTGGTGTATACGAATGCTTGTGATTTTTGCACATTAATTTTGTATCCTGAGACTTTGCTGAAGTTGCTTATCAGCTTAAGGAGATTTTGGGCTGAGACGATGGGGTTTTCTAAATATACAATCATGTCATCTGCAAACAGGGACAATTTGACTTCTTCTTTTCCTACCCGAATACCCTTTATTTCTTTCTCTTGCCTAATTGCCCTAGCCAGAACTTCCAACACTATGTTGAATAGGAGTGGTGAGAGAGGGCATCCCTGTCTTGTGCCAGTTTTCAAAGGGAATTTTTCCAGTTTTTGCCCATTCAGTATGATATTGGCTGTGGGTTTGTCATAAATAGCTCTTATTATTTTGAGATACATTCCATCAGTACTGAATTTATTGAGAGTTTTTCGCATTAAGGGCTGTTGAATTTTGTCAAAGGCCTTTTCTGCATCTATTGAGATAATCATGTGGTTTTTGTCTTTGGTTCTGTTTATATGCTGGATTACGTTTATTGATTTGCGTATGTCGAACCAGCCTTGCATCCCAGGGATGAAGCCCACTTGATCATGGTGGATAAGCTTTTTGATGTGCTGCTGGATTCGGTTTGCCAGTATTTTATTGAAGATTTTTGCATCGATGTTCATCAAGGATATTGGTCTAAAATTCTCTTTTTTTGTTGTGTCTCTGCCAGGCTTTGGTATCAAGATGATGTTGGCCTCATAAAATGAGTTAGGGAGGATTCCCTCTTTTTCTATTGATTGGAATAGTTTCAGAAGGAATGGTACCAGCTCCTCCTTGTACCTCTGTTAGAATTCAGCTGTGAATCCATCTGGTCCTGGACTTTTTTTCGTTGGTAGGCTATTAATTATTGCCTCAATTTCAGAGCCTGCTATTGGTCTATTCAGGAATTCAACTTCTTCCTGGTTTAGTCTTGGGAGAGTGTAAGTGTCCAGGAAATTATCCATTTCTTCTAGGTTTTCTAGTTTATTTGTGTAGAGGTGTTTATAGTATTCTCTGATGGTAGTTTGTATTTCTGTGGGGTCGGTGGTGATATCCCCTTTATCATTTTTTATTGCGTCTATTTGGTTCTTCTCTCTTTTCTTCTTTATTAGTCTTGCTAGCGGTCTGTCAATTTTGTTGATCTTTTCAAAAAACCAACTCCTGGATTCATTGATTTTTTGGAGGGTTTTTTGTGTCTCTATCTCCTTCAGTTCTGCTCTGATCTTAGTTATTTCTTGCCTTCTGCTAGCTTTTGAATGTGTTTGCTCTTGCTTCTCTAGTTCTTTTAATTGTGATGTTAGAGTGTCAATTTTAGATCTTTCCAGCTTTCTCTTGTGGGCATTTAGTGCTATAAATTTCCCTCTACACACTGCTTTAAATGTGTCCCAGAGATTCTGGTATGTTGTATCTTTGTTCTCATTGGTTTCAAAGAACATCTTTATTTCTGCCTTCATTTCATTATGTACCCAGCAGTCATTCAGGAGCAGGTTGTTCAGTTTCCATGTAGTTGAGCGGTTTTGATTGACTTTCTTAGTCCTGAGTTCTAGTTTGATTGCACTGTGGTCTGAGAGACAGTTTGTTATAATTTGTGTTCTTTTACATTTGCTAAGGAGTGCTTTACTTCCAATTATGTGGTCAATTTTGGAATAAGTGTGATGTGGTGCTGAGTAGAATGTATATTCTGTTGATTTGGGGTGGAGAGTTCTATAGATGTCTATTAGGTCTGCTTGCTGCAGAGATGAGTTCAATTCCTGGATATCCTTGTTAACTTTCTGTCTCGTTGATCTGTCTAATGTTGACAGTGGAGTGTTGAAGTCTCCCATTATTATTGTATGGGAGTCTAAGTCTCTTTGTAAGTCTTTAAGGACTTGCTTTATGAATCTGCGTGCTCCTGTATTGGGTGCATATATATTTAGGATAGTTAGCTCTTCTGTTGAATTGATCCCTTTACCATTATGTAATGGCCTTCTTTGTCTCTTTTGATCTTTGTTGGTTTAAAGTCTGTTTTATCAGAGACTAGGATTGCAACCCCTGCTTTTTTTTGTTCTCCATTTGCTTGGTAGATCTTCCTCCATCCCTTTATTTTGAGTCTATGTATGTCTCTGCATCTGAGATGGGTCTCCTGAATACAGTAAACTGATGGGTCTTGACTCTTTATCCAGTTTGCCAGTCTGTGTCTTTTAATTGGAGCATTTAGTCCATTTACATTTAAGGTTAAGATTGTTATGTGTGAACTTGATCCTGCCATTATGATATTAACTGGTTATTTTGCTCGTTAGTTTATGCAGTTTCTTCCTAGCCTCGATGGTCTTTACATTTTGGCATGTTTTTGCAATGGCTGGTACCGGTTGTTCCTTTCCCTGTTTAGTGCTTCCTTCAGGGTCACTTGTAAGGCAGGCCTGGTGGTGGCAAAATCTCTAAGCATTTGCTTGTCTGTAAAGGATTTTATTTCTCCTTCACTTATGAAACTTAGTTTGGCTGGATATGAAATTCTGGGTTTAAAATTCTTTTCTTTAAGAATGTTGAATATTGGCCCCCACTCTCTTCTGGCTTGGAGAGTTTCTGCCGAGAGATCTGCTGTTAGTCTGATGGGCTTCCCTTTGTGGGTAACCCGACCTTTCTCTCTGGCTGCCCTTAAGATTTTTTCCTTCATTTCAACTTTGGTAAATCTGGCAATTATATGTCTTGGAGTTGCTCTTCTTGAGGAGTATCTTTGTGACGTTCTCTGTATTTCCTGAATTTGAATGTTGGCTTGCCCTACTAGGTTGGGGAAGTTCTCCTGGATGATATCCTGAAGAGTGTTTTCCAACTTGGTTCCATTTTCCTCTTCACTTTCAGGCACCCCAATCAGACGTAGATTTGGCCTTTTTACATAATCCCATACTTCTTGCAGGCTTTGTTCATTTCTTTTTCTCCTTCTTTCTTTAGGTTTCTCTTCTCGCTTCATTTCATTCATTTGATCCTCAATCGCTGATACTCTTTCTTCCAATTGATCGAGTCGGTTACTGAAGCTTGTGCATTTGTCTCGTATTTCTCGTGTCATGGTTTTCATCTCTGTCCATTCGTTTATGGCCTTCTCTGCATTAATTATTCTAGTTATCAATTCTTCCACTCTTTTTTCAAGATTTTTAGTTTCTTTGCGCTGGGTACGTAATTCCTCCTTTAGCTCTGAGAAGTTTGATGGACTGGAGCCTTCTTCTCTCATCTCGTCAAAGTCATTCTCCATCCAGCTTTGATCCGTTGCTGGCGATGAGCTGCGCTCCTTTGCCGGGGGAGATGCGCTCTTATTTTTTGAATTTCCAGCTTTTCTGCCCTGCTTTTTCCCCATCTTTGTGGTTTTATCTGCCTCTGGTCTTTGATGATGATGGTGACGTACTGATGGGGTTTTGGTGTAGGTGTCCTTCCTGTTTGATAGTTTTCCTTCTAACAGTCAGGACCCTCAGCTGTAGGTCTGTTGGAGATTGCTTGAGGTCCACTCCAGACCCTGTTTGCCTGGGTATCAGCAGCAGAGGCTGCAGAAGATAGAATATTGCTGAACAGCAAGTGTACCTGTCTGATTCTTGCTTTGGAAGCTTCCTCTCAAGGGTGTACTCCACCGTGTGAGGTGTGGGTGTCGGTCTGCCCCTAGTGGGGGATGTCTCCCAGTTAGGCTACTCAGGGGTCAGGGACCCACTTGAGCAGGCAGTCTGTCCATTCTCAGATCTCAACGTCCATGTTGGGAGATCCACTGCTCTCTTCAAAGCTGTCAGACAGAGTCGTTTGCGTTTGCAGAGGTTTCAGCTGCTTTTTGTTGTCGTTGTTGTTGTTGTTGTTGTTGTTGTTGTTTAGCTGTGCCCTGTCCCCAGAGGTGGAGTCTACAGAGACAGGCAGGACTCCTTGATCTGCTGTGAGCTCCACCCAGTTTGTTTCTGTGCATTTTATAAGCCACTTACTTCTCTCTGTCTTGTTAGACTAGCCTTGTGTAGGAGAAGGTTTTCACCAATCCAGCTTGCCAGAAATGTTAAGATACCTCTCTAATTTTTGTGTTTGTCCAGACTACCATCTCTGTTTTTGGTGGTCCCCTGGAGCTTAGGATGTGCTATGTCTTGTCAGTACCCCAAGACTGATATGACAGCATCCAGGGTATTTAAATGTAGCTGGAAGGGTTGGGGTGTTGGAAGTGTTGCATTTTTTTTCTATCTTTATGATGAGGCTGGATGTGAGCTTTTATCTCCAACTCTCTCTGCACTAAGCTAGAGAGAAGAGCTGTGGTAAATAATTGGACTCACTTTCAGGTTGCACCTTCTCATCCTGGAGGACTAGCTACTGGGTGTAAACTTGTTATATTCCACCTCTTTGTCTTCTATGATCTTGGGTGACTCAGGATCACAAAGCCCACTTGACTTCCAGAGCTAGGTCATGACACTCTGTGCATAGCCAAATTCCTTCCAAAAAGAATAGATAGGCCTGGATTTATCTTTGAGGTGATCCAGGTGGAGGTCCCATGAAGTGCCAAGCTCTGACTCTGGCTACCAAAGGGCTATTGTTTGTTTGCCTTGTTAATTCCCCAATGCAAGTTCATTGGAGACTAGCTCATCAAGTAGCCACTGGAAGTGTGTGTCATAAGCCCCTTCTGGAAAGGTGAGAGCTGCACATTCCTGCTCCTTTCCTGCACTGCTCCAAGGAGACATAGTCCCTGGGAATGTTTGGATTGCCCTTTAATACCATCTCTTTGTTCTTGGATCAAGGGATACCAGCATATGCCTAGTCCCTTCTGTTCCCAGAGCTACTAAGTTGACGATAGAGTCCTTCAGGAGGCAGCTTTGAAAACTGGGGCTCCTGATGTGTGTCATAAACCCTTACTGGGGAGAAACAGGGAGTTGTGTTTTTGGAGGCCCCTTCTCTGCATCACTCCAGGGGGATAAATTCCCTGAAGGTACTTGCATACCTGTTTAAAAATGCTTTTTTTCCTGTGACCTAGAGATACATATGTATGCTGGTCCTTTCTGCTCTCAGAGCTAAGAGATTTATTATAAATGCAGGTAAGAGTTGGGGCTTTTATTATGAATGCAAATTCTTCCTAGGCTGGTGATGGGTTATTGACTGTCCCTTTAACTCTCCGATGTAAGTTAGTTAGAAGTCAGACCACCAGTTAGCTACTGGAGGGATGCTTTATAAACCCCTTCTGGAGAGAAACAGACCGCTTCTCAGCATTGATCCCAGTGGGGATGGAGTCTCTTTAAAAGCTTGCAGGCTGGCATAAAGCCACTGCTGCTCTCCCTGCAGTCTAGAGAGACACATGCATGCTAGTTCCTTCTGCTCCCAGAGCTAGGAGATTTAGTATGTAATCTCTTAGGTGGACGTTGTAAGAGTTGGGGTGCTTGATGTGAGTGCAAACTCTTCCCAGGCTGGCAGCAGGTTAATACTTGACTGTCTCTTTAACTTCCTGATGCAAGTTAGAAGCCAGGCTGCCAGGCAGCTGCTGGAGGGATGTTTCTCAAACCCAGACAGATGGCTGTGTTTTTTTAAGCCCCTTCTTTGCACTGTTCCCAGGGGGATGAGGTCCCTGGAAGTGCTCGTGCACCAGTATAAACTCACCACTTTTTTTTTGTTATGGTCTAGGGGACATGAGTGTGTCTAATCCTCTCTGCTTTTGTAGTTGGTGAATGAAGAGTCAAACCATGGGGAAACTTAGGGCTTGGGCCCTATATGTGAGATCCAGATCCTCCTCTCCACAGGAAGAAACTGGGTGTTGGGGATTCCTTTCTCAATTTTTTGGCACAGTGCCTGAGGTGGTGTCCATACCCAGGCGTATCATTTGAGGTGAATGTTTTCTCAGTTGCCTGGTGGGGTAGGAGTCTCTTGACCAGTCTCTGACTTTCTCTCAGAGGGAACTGATCCATGGATAGATGTTTATTTGGTGTGTCCATTGGTGGAGGGAGAGTTAGGAGCTTCCTATTCTACCACTGGTGACATCAATTTTAAATAAAGCACAATTTTAAATAAGGTGATAAGTGAAGGCCTCATTGGGAAGATGGCATCTGAGAAAAGATCTGAAGTAGATGAAGCAACAAGTAATGCAGGTAGCTGCTGAAAGACCATTCAAGGCAGAGGAAACAGCAATTGCAGAAGCTCAGAAGTGTGAATTGAAAGTTCAAGTGAGAATGCTAGTATATTTGGAACAAAGTAACAGAGGGAGAAGATAATAGTTCATGAGGTTAGAAAAGTAATGGAGGTGTGGGGCAGATTGTGTAGGACCTTGTAAGTTATAGTAAAAATACCAGGAAGCCACCATCGGAGGGGTTTGAACAGAGGAGGGACATAATTTGACTTGTATTTTGTGAGGATCACTCTGGCTTTGGTGTGGGTAGACAGTAGGCTATAGGGAGGTAAGAGTGGAAACAAGGAGACCAAGTGAAAGGCTGCTGCTAAAACCCCAGTGAGAAATGATAGTAGCTTAAAGTGGAGGGGGCGGCGTATCACATTGTGACTTACTGTCTTGGACCACCCCCACCCGAGTAGCCAAGGAAGCTGAGGCCATTAGCGTTGGGTTCAGTGGTGGCTGTAACAGAGCCAAGATAAAAGCTCCCACTCCCACTCCCCCATCTCCAATCTGTTGCTTAGCACAGGGAGCGTCGCCACTCCATTCCTCTATTGTCTGGGGGTCTTAGTGATTCAGAAAAGGAGGATCTTTTCAGAACAGTTCAGGCAGACACAAATACAGTGTGACAGCCTAGGAGCAGATCCTTTCTGCTCCTAGGCTGTGCATGGATCCTTTCAGCTTTGTCACAGTTAGCAACATGCCTTTTATTCCAAGCCTCAAACGGAGAGCTCGCCTGAATCCTGGGGCCCCGGGTGCTCCTAATGTTTCATGATGGCACCTAAAGTGCTGGAATTCCTACATTCTAAACCTCCTTATTTTCCATTATTGTAGGCTCTACTTGAAAAGAATTTGCCTGGCTCAGGCATTCCATAACCCTCCAACTCCCCATGGTACCATATTGTCCTTAACCAACTGCTTCTCTACTTGGCCTTGGACCTATGTGGAATAATCAGAAAGGCAGAGCTAACCCAGCATTTTCCAAACTCTATGGAGTCATTACTTTTTTTTCTTCAAGTTTCATCTGATTATATGGGGAGGTAGTTAGAAAAGGGTGTAGGTATGTGTATGTAGGTGTGGCTAGAAGAGGATACTGCTCAAAATATTTATTTGAATAATATCTGATTAATATTATCTGAATATTATTAGTTATTTAAGCTCATGTTTCCTGCATTTCTGTTTTCCTCTTGGGTAACGTTCAAGAGAATATGCTTTAGAGGAGAAGATAATTTTTTCAAAGGCAAAAGATGGCCCGAGATGAATGCATCTATCTATAAAAACATTCAAAAAGATTAGCAAATTGAACTAAATTGGCCCCCGTCCTCTCTTATTTGTCAAGTGACTCCTAGAGAAAAGAGGGAAAATTTTATGAAAAGTTGTCAGAGCAGCTAAATACTGTGTTTTTTATTAGCAAATCTTCAGTTTTGGAGAAACATTCTGTCCTGACCTTCTGCAGCCATGTATGAGAGTCCATTTGGCTGGATTTAGTGTCGACCTTAGAACCTTTGGCTGTAGGTTTCCATGACAACAATCTCCACCCCAGTGAAGGGAAGAGAAGGTATTCAGCAAGAGGAAAAACTCCAGGCAGTTCATCCTTTGCTTTGAGGAAGTAAAGGGAAAGGGCAGACGTGTACATGAGGCAGCTGAAGAGAAAGAACAGTGAGAAGACAAAGGCAGGCTGGACACTGGATGACAAAGAGAGGCCTCGACACATGGGAACTCATGAAGGAAGCCCTGTTTGTGGTCAAGTTGTTGAAATCATGTACCCAGTGTACAAAACATCTGCATAGATGGCTCATCTAAGACACAAGGCAGAGGAGACTGAGCTAACTCCATCTGGAGTCTAAGCAGATGTTCAGGAGTCACAAGATCGTGTTCCAGCACCACAGTGCACTGGGACCCCAGACTGAACCCTGGGGGCTTCAGTTTAGCTACCCCATTTTGCAGATGAGGAAACTGAGGCCCAGTGTTAGAAGGAACCAAATCTTGTCCCTAGTACACCTTGGGAGGCAGAGGTGGAGTTTTTAATGCAGTTCAGTTCCAAATATGAACAGCTAATCAGAGATGTTGCAAAAGAATTTGTAATTGAGAAATTAAATTGAATGATGTAAAAGATAGCTGTGGGGTACCAAATTGGTCTTGTATTCACTGTGTGTAAGGAGTGGATAAAATGTTGAAGCAGGGTCACTGCTCATCTTGGATTCTCTTCAGGAGTGGTATTTAAGGACGAACCAAAAGTATAAAGTCAGCTGAAAAAGAAAAACGTAATTGTGTAGTTCCCATCAGCTGGTGGCAGTCTGCATGTACCAACGAGTAGTCCCTCCTTGATTCCTGGCCCTCACTTCCTGACTTCGCAGGCAAGGTCATAGATTTCCTGCCTTCATACTTTCCTACCTTCTCTCCAACTGTATTTCTCTAGCTATTTAGCTTTTAATTAACTGCTATCATTGTAACTAATCTGAGATTTTCGTATAGTCTTTTATTCTAATACTTTGCAAAACAAGTCTCTGGGACAGTCAAGTTCAATGATTTGCCCAGGGTCACATATCTTGTAAGTAACAGAAACAGGTGTCTAAGACAATGGGTTCAGTGCTTTCTCTGCCAACTATGCCCATCTACCATCAGAAAAATGTTACAGATTGCTAATTGGATGGTACAACTCAATGCTAGAAATGGTTAACAAGTAGAAATGTCATGAAAATGCGTAGGTGAGGACAATCTGTAAGTAAGGCAAGAGAGGAAAATAATTGCTGAAAGCTGGGACAGAGGCCAAACTGTCAACAAAGGAAAAAAAAAATAATCACTTGATTATCGGACAGGCAGTCAATGAAAGGAGGAAATTGAGAGGTGCCAACTTCAACTGCTGTTAGATCATGAAACTAAGGTAGTAGGGCAGGTAAATGCTGAGATAAATACAGAATTTTGTTAGGGAGAGCCTTCACTTATTATGTACCCCAAAGTGATTATAAGCAAGAAAATAACTCTGATTATTTTAAGCAAAGGGGAAATTAATTAGCTGGCTATCAGGAGCTAACAGAATCAATGAGAAGCTGGAGGACAATGCTTGGACAACCATCAGGACCCAAGTGTGTTCCTGAAGTAGCAGAAACCTCAGCCAAAGCTCAATTGCCATAAGCACCATATTTTCCTCAAGTTTTTGTTACCACTGTTAAATGTTTGATTCTTAACTTTCCCTGCATCTTTGTGTCCCTTATTTGAGACTCAGTATCCCAGGAGCAAGTGTCTAATTGCCTATTTAAATGTAGGCTGAACCAGGGAGCAGCTGAACCAGGCTGGACCCCTTCAGCTTCTGTAATGAGAGCATGAGCAGGTGGCCGAGATGGCTATGGCCCTCCTACTGAGACCATGCACAATGGAGGTGTATCAGTTAGGGCAATGCTAACTGCAGCAACGAACGAACCCCAAGGTTTAACAGCTTAACACAATGAAAGGGCATTTCTCAGTCATGTAACTGTACAACACAAGTATTTCTGGTTGGTGGTCAACATTCCACATGATTATTCACTGCCGAGATCCCTTCCATATTGTGGCTCCACCCTCCTCTTGGGCTTTAGAGTCCTTTGTATTCAACTGGAGAATGAACAAAGACAATGAAGGTACACTCACTGCTTAAGTTTCTTGACCCAGATGTGATATATATCACTATTGCTACTGTTCCATTGGGGAGAACAAGTCTCTGGCCTCAACTACATGTAAGGAGACTTAGGAAATGTAATTCCTAGTAAGCAGCTGCTTCCATCAATAATTCTACACTCCGTGGCCGGGTGCGGTGGTTCATGCCTGTAATCCCAGCACTTTGGGAGGCGAAGGCAGGCAGATCACAAGGTTAGGAGATTGAGACCATCCTGACTAACACAGTGAAACCCCGTCTTTACTAAAAATACAAAAAAATGGCTGGGCGTGATGGCAGGTGCCTGTAGTCCCAGCTACTCGGGAGGCTGAGGCAGGAGAATTGCTTGAACCCGGGAAGCGGAGGTTGCAGTGAGCTGAGATCACGCCACTGCACTCCAGACTGGGTGACAGAGGAAGACTCTGTCTCTAAATAAATAAATAAATAAATAAATCTATACTCTGGAAGTTCAGATCTTCAGTGGACAAAGAATTGTCTCTGTTACAGGAAACCTCCTACAAATGGAAATGGAGGCAGGAAGGGAGGAGGTCAGATGTGTAACTGCCAAAATCCAACACATGATTGTAACAAAACGGATTTCCAGACACTTGTAAGGAAGCCTATGTTTTAATTTAAATGAAGTTAGCTGTATGTCCTTTACCAGAGTTTATGAGTCTCAGAGTTGGATGTACCCTGAGAGGCCTGCCTACTTGCCCGGGGTAGAATAACCCTCCAACAGTTCTGATAACAAGGCAATATTTAACCTGTATTCTTCAACCTCTTCAGGATCCATGTATCAGTTAGAATGTTTCAAATTAGAAATAACGGAAACTCCAACTCAAAGTGAAATCAAAGGGTAGAAGAGCCTTCAGGCCCAGGATGATCAGCAGCTTAATGGACAGGTTCTTTTCATCTCTCTGCTCTGCCATCCTCGGTGCTGGTTTCATCCTAAAGCTGGTTTCCCTCATGGCCACAAGATGGCTGTCAGTGACAGTCAAGACTAATGAGTTCTGATGAATGTCCAGCAGGAGAGGGGGAAACCCTCTCTCCTAACCATGAAATACAAGACCTTCCTTTAAGTCTGACTGGGTCGGCTTAGGGTATGTACAAACCTTTGGACAAGCAAGAGCCACTAAGAGAATGCCATGTGCCGAATGGCTTGGACTGATCAGGATCCATCCCTAGAACTGGGCTTGGAGTTCCCTTTCCCATAATCACATGAGGACAATACTTCAACAAAATTGGCGTTCTGTGGTCAGAGAAGGAGGGGTAAATGGATGCTGAATGGTTAATCAACAGCCTCCACCAAAGATGAAGAAGGCTTTAAGAAAGGCCAGTTCACTTTGGGAAAGTGCTAATTATTGGAAAGTTCTTTTTTTTTTTTTTTTTTTTTTTTTGAGATGGAGTCTCACTCCGTTGCCTAGGCTGGAGTGCAGTGGTGCAATCTCGGCTCACTGCAACCTCCGCCTCCCAGGTTCGAGTGATTCTCCTGCCTCAACCTCCCGAGTGGTTGGGACTATAGGGATGCACCACCACACCTGGCTAATGTTTTCGTATTTTTGGTAGAGAGGGGGTTTCACTATGTTGGTCAGGCTGGTTGCGAACTCTTGACCTCGAATGATCCTCCCGCCTCAGCCTCCCAAAGTGCTGGGATTACAGGCATGAGCCACTGTGCCCAGCTGGAAAGTTCTTTATATTGAGACCAAATCTTGCTCCTAGCACTGCTCTCTGGAATGCCTCAGCATAAGTCTAAACCTTCTTCCTTGTGACATACTTCTAAAACTTTAAAGATAGATATTATATGCCCTTATTATTCTACACCAAAGTTTTCTTTAGGCTGAAAATCCTTGCTTTTAGACTCCCCAGTAGATCATTTCTCACTTCCTTATCATTCTTGTTTTTCATGTATGTGCATGTTTTACCAAATCCCTCCTACAGAATAGCAAAACTGCACCCTCCTTTGCTCTTCCTACAATCCCTCTATTAATACAGCCAATGACTATATATTTAATTAATGAAACAGATAAACTGCAATATCTCAACACCTTAATAAAGGTTTATTTCTCTCTCACATAAACTTCTGATTGTCAAGCAGCTCTACTCCAAGCAGTGGACTCTTCCACCTTGTGGCTCTGTTATATCCAACACACAGCTTCCCAAGTCACCTGTTTTATTTGTGTCAAGATAGGGAGAGCCAGGTGAGGTGGCTCATGCCTATAATCCCAGCACTTTGGGAGGCCAAGGCAGGTGAATCACTTGAGGCCAGGAATTCAAGATCAGACTGGCCAACATGGTGAAACCTCATCTCTACTAAAAAACACAAAAATTAACTGGGGGTGGTAGTGTGCACCTGTAATCACAGCTACTTTGGAGGCTGAAGCAGGAGAATCGCTTGAACTCGGGAGGCAGAGATTGCAGTGAGCCGAGATTGTGCCACTGCACTCCAGCCTGGCTGCAGAGCAAGACCTGTCTCAACAACAAAGATAAAAAAGGAAAAAATATAGAGGAGCATGTGTGGACAATATTTATGGACCAGATCTGGAAATAGAGGACCTCACTTCTGCTCACATTCTGTTGGCCAGAACTCAGTCACATGGCCACAGCCAACTGCTAGGGAGGCTGGGAAATGTAGTCCAACTACTTCTGCCACAGATATTTAGCCATTGAGCACCTGCATTTCATTGTTGGTTTCTTGAGATTGTCTGAACCCTCTTAGCTTTTACTTTTATGGGCTGCTGCTAAGCTGGCCTCCCCATTCTGTAATTATAGAGTATCTCTTTTGAACCTCAAGACAGGGCTCCTCACTTATCCCATTCACTGCCCATTTGGGTTTCTCATTGTGCCTGCTGCTTCTACCACTGTCTTCCCTTTCTTTCTATTATTATTATTACTAGTATTCTTATTTAGTCACTCTGTCACCCAGGCTGGAATGCAGTGGCGTGATCACAGCTTACTGCAGCCTCAACCTCCCAGGCTCAGGTGATTCTCCTGCCTCAGCCTCCCAAGTTCCCTGTAGGAAGATCCCTTTGGCTGTCATATAACTGAGACCTACCTGGAGAAGGGCAATTTTTAACTGAGTGTAATCAAGTTTGTATAAAGTCAAACAAAGCAATGGTGCTGACCTATTTCAAGGACAGCAAGGGCCCAAGAGAGTTACTAATTAATAAAAATTACATGTTAACATAGTCACTTTCTATAATTTTTTGTCACTTTTTTTCTGGATTTGCAAGTTGATTTTCAGATCTTCAGTTGGTTTATTCTTTTGTGTCTTAAGTGCCACGTTAAAACAAGAGGAAAAATCATATAGCTGACTCTGCTCTGCATTGCTGGGAATTTTGAAAATGAATTTGAAGTCTCCGTTGCTTTCATTGCGTTTTGGGGCTTTGTGGGCCAGAGCATTTGCTCTGTGTATCTATTTCCAACCCATAACGCAAGACATGTAATTAGTGGTGCCTCCGCCTCTCCCAGGCAAGCTCAATCAGGCAAAGCCCATCCAAATGTACTCCACAGACTCCTCTTCCATGGCAAACCAGGGCAGATGTTTCTTACTCCAAGACACCTTTTCTTTCTTTTTCCTTTCTTTTTAAAAATTTACTTATTTATATTTATATATATATATTTTTTGAGACAGAGTTCCGCTCTGTCACCCAGGCTGGAGTGCAGTGGCACGATCTTGGCTCACTGCAGCCTCAACCTCCTGGACTCTAGTGATCCTCCTACCTCAGCCGCCCAGGTAGCTGGGACTACAGGCGTGCACCACCACGCCCAGCTAATTTTTGTATTTTTATAGAGATGGGTTTCACCATATCGCCCAGGCTGGTCTCGAGCTCCTGAGCTCAGGCAATCCACCCACCTTGGCCTCCCAAAGTGCTGGGATTACAGGGGTGAGCTACTACGTCCAGGCTAAAGCACCATTTTCAACCATTTCTTCTGCCAAAGAATAGTCATTTAGACGTCACTAAATGGTACTTGCCCTGGAGCAGCTCTCATTACTTAATAGAGTTATTAAATTCTGGACATAGAGTTGTATATGGCTAGAATTCCATTACAATAAAACCTCAAAGAGGTTAGTACCATATAGATCAAAAAATATCTTGAAAGACATTTTTGAAAAGGCAGAGTGTAGCTCAACCTCATGTGTAGCATCACAATTTTTTTAGAGCTAAGAAATCCATAGACTCATGCACACATTCAAGGATTTACTAAGCATCTAATATGTGCCAGGCACTATAGTGGGTGATAAAGATGCAGATGAATCCCTGTTTAGAGAAGCTTCTAGGCCAATGGGGAAGACAGACATTAGTTGGCAATTTGATATAACAATATAATAGGTTTCTATAAAATGCAGTGTAAAGATATTAGACCTGAATGAGGTCTTATGGATCTTTAAATCCAGTCTTTCTCAACCTTTTAGAACCAATACCTTCCTTTATGTGAAAATGAAAATCTCTAGGTCATCTTCAGGAAACCAGGAGATGTGGAACTGGAGTTGCGCTCTGTGGATCTTGGCCAGCTCAGAAGATTTGTTCCTACTTTACTTTTTTGTAGTAAAAAAAAAACAACAAAAAAAAAACTCAGTGTTTTCTAAATATTGAAATGCCATTTTTAAAATTCCTCTCTCCTATCCTCCCAACATCCACTATCCCAATTAGGAATAGCTCACCTAATCCAAGCCCCCCATTTTGAAAGTCCAGAGAGGGAAAGACCAAAGTTCAAGGGTCCTTGTACCTGCAGTGTTTTTTGGGTTAACAATGATGTGGGATGATAAAATAAACAGCAAGACTGGTTTAAAGAATAGCTTAGCCCTTGTTTCTCAAAATACGGTCCATGGACCAGCAGCATCAACATCATCTGGGAGCTTGTTATAAGGGCAGAATCTTCGTCACCACCCAAAACCTATAGAATCAGAATCCACAACCTAACAAGATCTTCAGGTAATTTGCATATACCCTAAATTCTGAAAAGCAGTGCTGTGGCAGTCATTGTTGACGCCCCTACCCCATATCTCATCTTCCCACCTAATTCATCAGTAGGTGTGGTAGACAGTTTCTAACACGCCAATAGCTTCCTGCCTTAAATACCTGCATCTTAACTCCTTGCATGTATGGTGAGGTTAATACGCCAGGGTGAACCTTCAGCCAAGGAGGAATGGAAGCCAGTGGATAAATGTCCATCCTTCCCACTCTTTAACCAGAGAGTTGATGAATCCTCAGCTAGTATGGTTTGTCCAGTGATACAAACATCTTACCAAAAGGAATAACAAATAATCCTGTAAGGTTTTTGCCCCAAAACTGACCACAGGATCACATGAATCCTTTCCAAGTTCTACTTTGTTTGTGTGATTGTTTGTGTTTTCCTTGGCTCTTTGCCATTCCTCCACCATCTCCCATGACTTGGGATTATCCCAGGCATGGGAAAATGGTACCCAGTAATTTTTTGTAAACAGACTCCACCTGCTTCTCTCACACAGGTTCTCCATGTTGCTTTGGGAATTCATCCAACAGTCTCTACCTTTCAAAGCCGTAAGTCAGACAATGATCTGACTGAGGCTGGAATTTCAGGGCACCACTTTCTTTATTTGGGTTGCTTTTTAATCATAGGCTTGCCCTTCTCATGTCACACTGGCCATGGTCCCTCAGAGTCTCTAATTTACTTATTTTACTTACTCTAAGAGACACGCCATCCATGGATGATGAATGTTGATATTCTGCCACCTAGTGGACGAACTGGGACTGCAGAGATGGAGCTTAACCGCTGAAAACAAGGAATCAATAATAACCATGTTCTTATTTGAATGCTTATTATGTACAGACCACTCTACACATAGGAGCTCTTTCCATCCCTCACGGCAACTCTGTGATGATGGTGTGATTTGAATTTCATAGGCTTAAGAAAATTAAGCAACTTGGTAATGGTGACATAGGAATGGTACAAAAACCAATAAATAAGTGCATTAATGAGTGGGTTAGAGTTCTGGGCAACTGAGGCTCAATTCTGCTGGGGACCCTTTGAGAAATCAAAATTTTTTGGAATAAAAAAACCCTTCAGAATCATCCCACTGGAATATGGAGAGGCTGCAGCATGTATCCACTGACTTCCATTCCTCATTGGTTGAGAGTTCCTCCAGGGGTGTTAACCCACCCAATGATTCTGAATTGTACCTACTTGTGGCTGAGCAGTCTCCAGTGATGTCAGTAAATGCCCTTAGAAAAGAAACAGAGAGATTTAAGTTTTGGAGGTGGGGAGCTGCCAGAACAATGGAAATTTAGAAAGTGATGGAATAAGATTCTCATCTAGATCTGTCTGACTCCAAAATCCATCTTCTAACCCATCCATCAAACTGCTTCAATGGTCAACCATGTATGATATATTTCACTGGTCACATTCTTGCCTGGAAAGCTCTTCCATGTAGTCCAAGCTATAGGCAATGGTCTGTCAGACCCTGAGTTCTCATCTTAGTTCTGGTTCAGATTCTAATTTGAAATCAGGGTCCATGTTCTTCTATCGGTCCTTTGATACACTGTGGGTAACTACGGCCTTTGTTCTGTCTCATCTCACCATGCTTACAAGCAGACATGTTGTCTCGGCTTCTTGAACTTTGGCCTGAAAATGCCTGATAGATGTAAATCCTAAAGCAACCAGCTGCTGCCTAGAACAGGTTGTGGACATGTGGCACAGCAGTCCCACAGTTCTTAGTTTCATCCAGGCCCTCCAGTCTTTGCTTTAGCATCTTGTTCAACATCACCAAGATACAAATTGTTATTATGGAAAGAGAATGGGCTTTTCCCAGACAGTATTTAAATCTGAGCTCTGCCACTTACCAACTGAATGATTTCAATCTGAGCTCTGCCACTTACCAACTGAATGAACTTGAGAAGGTCCCTTGACCTGCCTAAGTCTGTTACCTTACCTATCCATTAGAGCTGATAATACCTACTACCCTTAGGGTTGTTGTGGTAATTGGGTATAAAGCAGATCATGAGACCAGGCTTCAGATGCAACTAGTTTATTTGGGAGGTGCAGAGTAGACTGGTAGGGAAGTGGCAGAAGCGAAGCAGGGAAGGGGGACAGCCCATAAAGGGGGCATTGGTAAGCTGGCTACCACAGTGGGAAACTGATTTCATCCTGCAGGAAAACTCTGGGAAACGGCGTCAAACCCTCTAACTCAGAATTATCTCAAACAAGAATTGAGGGAACTGGGGCATTTATATCCCAATTCCTAAGAGTTATTAGTTGAGGGCTACTCCAGGAGGGTGTTAATTTCTCAACCTTCATACTGTCTAGCAGGTAGGAGGGGGCAGAAAAGAGCCCTCAGGCATGCAGACACCACCTGCAGTTGGAAGTGGGCCAAAGCATTCTGAAAGGACCACGGGATTCAAATAGAGCAGCTCAGCATCTACTCTAAGTAACCAGCACATGCCAAGCACAGATGAGCAGCTCAATATTTTGGCCCCATCCTATTGCCCCTCCCTGCATCCCACTCCCCTTCAAAGTCTCTTTTGCCATCTTGCTGAGTATGTGTGACGCACTCGCCATTCTCCTCCTCCGTAATCATGCTTCTATTTAATCCTTATGCCTCATTCTTACTCTATTTTCTGCACTACATTCACCTCCTGCCACCAACTTATATTAGTGCCCTCTTTGGCACACTGTTTTGCTCAACTCCCTCATCTTTGGGCTGTTATTCTTTATTTCCCCCTTTATGTTGACCATTGGCTTCTTTCCCAACTGTTTGGGAATCAGCCTTTGTGCTATTTCAGAAGTCACTTCTCCCATGACTTATGTTACCAAAAGCTTTTCCTTCTCTCTTGCTCCATAAAAGATCAGGTTGCCCATTCAAAATGAGCACTAAGTTAAACAGCACTGTGACAGACACTGTGGATTGTGCAGCCAATGACCATTCTATCCTCTTCTTTTTGCCAAGAACACACTGATTTTTGTTTACCCTTCAAGCAGAAGCTATGTCCTTCAGGGGAGGCCACACCTCTCCCCAGAGCCAGGGAGGAAATACTTTTTGGTCAACGCCAATCAGGGTGTTAGCCTTTCCCTTGCAAATGACTAGTTTTTTTGTGTGTTTGTTTGTTTTGTTTTGTTTTGTTTTTGTTTTTGTTTTTTGAGACGGAGTTTCACTCTTGTCACCCAGGCTGGAGTGCAATAGTGCGATCTTGGCTCACTGCAACCTCCTGCCTCCCAGGTTCAAGCAATTCTTCTGCCTCAGCCTCCCAAGTAGCTGAGGTTACAGGCATCTGCCACCACACCCAACTAATTTTTTGTATTTTTAGTAGAGACGGGTTTCACCATGCTGGCCAGGCTGGTCTTGAATTTCTGGCCTCAAGTGATCCACCTGCCTCAGCCTCCCAAAGTGCTGGGATTACAGGCGTGAGCCACCGCATCTGGCAAAATGACTAGTTCGGATATTGTTATGCTAAACAATTCTGAGACCTGGAGAATAGCCAATGGAGGTCTCTGGGAAGGTTTCCCTTGCTCATGAAAAGGTTTCTTTTTTCTTCTGCCTCTGGAAATTGTCACCTGTGTGTAACACCCAGAATTGCCACAGTCCTCTTGGAACCATGAGGGAAATCCAAGAGAAGATTTGAGAAGTGGAATTAGAGCCACCATGTCATTGAGCCACTAACTCTGCCCTGGAGCCTACTTATCTATTGTTTAAGCCCATTTTAGTTGGGTCATCTGTTACTTGCAACCAAAAGCATCCTTAAATGATATAATAAAGCCCTTAGACTTTGGAACTTAGTTTTTTTTTTAAATGCTTATGAAAGAATGGTTTAAACCTATAGCCAGTCTACCCACAAATGTTCTTAATGGCTTATATATTTTCACTTGCCTTGGCCACATTCCCTGGCATTGGTACATGATGTATGAAATGTCTGTAAGAATCAGCCTGCACGGGCACAGAAGTAGATCTAAAGGAGCCCATCTGGACTTTAATCAATGCAATTCCTGAAAAGTCAAGTGGAAACTAAATTTTTCCTAATTGAAGAGCAAACTAACCAAACTAATGTTTTTGGAAGTGTTCTAGATAAACCTGAGGCAGTGTAGTTTATGAATCAATTTCCTTTAAATAAGCAAGCCTATGGCAAATCCTTTTGGATTCAGAGGAATTCTTTTATAAAAGTATATATTCCCCCTCTGATGAAAGGTTCCTTAAATTGGAGTTTGACTTCAGGGAATCTGTGAATCCCATTAAATTATAAGCAACATTCTGTGTCTATGCATAAGTGTGAATTTCTCTGAGGAGCAGGTACTAAGCTTTCATCAAATTCCGAAAGGAGTTTGTGACTACTTTCCCATCTCCGGAAAAAAAAAAAAAAAAAAAAATGAGTTAAGAGCCACTGCTAATGTAATTGTTTTCAGAGCCTGGATTTTCTTAAAGAGCATACATTTATATTTGAAGGCAATCTGACAGAGGGCTAACATATTTTGAAGAACCAGTGTTCATATCCAATTTGTGAATTCTTTTTATTTTTTTTATTTATTTATTTTTTTTTGAGACAGAGTCTCGCTCTGTCGCCTGGGCTGGAGTGCAGTGGCCGGATCTCAGCTCACTGCAAGCTCCGCCTCCCAGGTTTAGGTCACTCTCCTGCCTCAGTCTCCCGAGTAGCTGGGACTACAGCACCCGCCACCTCGCCCAGCTAGTTTTTTGTATTTTTTAGTAGAGATGGGGTTTCACCAGGTTAGCCAGGATGGTCTTGATCTCCTGACCTCGTGATCCGCCCGTCTTGGCCTGCCAAAGTGCTGGGATTACAGGCTTGAGCCACCGCGCCCGGCCCCAATTTGTGAATTCTGAGATATTTCACCAGTTGTCCCTATTTTCATGAGGGCCTTAGGCTCTATGGAGGAAATATGTGACAGGGACTTTGAAATTAGTTGTCATGTCCTGCATTCTCAGGAGGTGTGGCAGATTGTTACAGTAGTGGCCCTCGATTTTTTCACACCTCTCTGTATCCAGCCCTTGGATAGTCCCCTCTCATACTGACCCTGAGCTTGGTCATGATTTGCTCTGGCCAAAGGAACAATAGCAGTTGTGACAAAAGCAAAGACTTGAAAAATGTATATTAGAGATTTCCTTCAATTACTTCTCCTAAAGCCCCTGCCACCACCTCCATATGCAGAAGCCTGGGCTAGCCTGATAGATGATGAGAAACATATGGTGCAGTTTCCCCCCTTATCCTAGCTTATAGCCAGTCAGTCTGCAGAAGCAGAACCATGTTTCTGGGTGGCAGCTGACTGTAGGTACATGAGTAATTCCAACTGAGGCAACAGTAGACCCACCCAGCTGAGCCTACCCCAAATTGCCAACTCTGTAAGCTAAGTAATAGCTTGTTGTTTCAAGCCACTAAGTTTTAGGGTGACTTGTTATGCACCATAAGCTAACTGATACAGGAGGGAAGAGAATGGCTATTCTTCTCAACACTGATATCAGTTGCAGCCATGCATGGCGAGGATGGAGGAAAGCTGTAATATGATAGATGTAATAGCTCCAGACCATAAGAAGGCTCATGGAAACCCCTGAGGTCGTAGTTAGCAAGCCAGGCTGAGCAGGATGAGTGGCCAATGAGCAGAGGGGAAATAGGATCCCTACAATGGGTCCTCACTGGCCCTGGCTGAGGCTACCTGGGCCCAGAAAGAGGAGGCCTACTGGGCTCCTCCTTTCAGCCACTCTATACTCACCAAAGGAGGACCTCGGAGATGGAAACTCAACAATGTTTTTAAAGGGTCATTCGGGCCCTTGTTTTTTCTCATGCTTGACATAATTTGGCAAAATAGTTATACGAGATTAAGTAGGAAAAGAACAAGAGTTGAAAGTCAGAGAAGAAGGAAGGGAGTCAAAGAGTGAAGGAAAGAAAAAGATATGAGAGAAAAAAGAGATGTCAGATATCACCCAGAGATCTGTTCTTGATCATAAAGAACAAGAAGGAAAACACACTATTATTCATTTTCAGGTACTTACATGCCCATTAACCCATTTAACATTCCTAACTATCTTGGGGAAACTGAGGCCCAGCTTTAGTTGTGGCTGTTCATGGTGGGAATGGCAGGGAAGCTGTAATATGTGGGTTGCTCTAAGAGTACATAGCCCCAAAGCGGCAGAAGCAGGACTTTGACCAGTACTTGTTCCACTAAGAAAAGAAAGAAGCTGGATGTGGATAATAATAGTAGACAATACTTTCTGGGTTCTTACCATGTGCAATACACTATTCCAAGTGCTTTATATGATTAACTCATTTGATACTTGGAACAGCCAGGTATGATTATTATCATCTCTACCTTATAGATGAGAAAACAGATACAAACAGGCTAAGCAACTTGCCCAAGATTACTCAGCTAGTAAGCAAGGAAGCAAGAATGTGAACCCAAGTGGCCTGGCTTCAGAGCCTGCACTTTTAGCAACTACACCATAATGCCTACCAAAATGCTACCAGATTCCAACCCCACTACTGCTGCTTCCTCCCTGAGGGCTCCTATATTAGTCCGTTCTCACATGGCTATAAAGATCTACCTGAGACTGGGTAAATTATGAAGGAAAGAGGTTTAATTGACTCACAGTTCCTCAGGCTGTACAGGAAGTATGGCTGGGAAGCTTCAGGAAACTCATAATCATGGCAGAAGGAGAAGGGAAAGCAAGTATGTTTTACCATGGCAAAGCAGGACAGAAAGAGAAGTAGGAAGTGCTACACACTTTTAAACAACCAGGTCTGGTAAGAACTCACTATCATGAGAACAGCAAGGGGGAAATCCACCCCCATGATCCAATCATCTCCTGCCAGGTCCCTCCCCCAGTGCTGGCAATTACAATGGACATAAGATTGGGGTGGGAACACAGAGCCAAACCATATCAGCTCCCAAGTGGCATAGGGATGGGCCCATGCTACCAGGACAGGCCTGACCACAGTGTAAAGACCTGTAAAGACAGGAATATCCACAAAGGAATCCAGTGAAACTTCCTGCAGTTTAGGCAGAAGCAGTAAGCCCATTGAAAAGGCCTGATTGCCTTATGTTCTTTCCAGAGCCAAGCATACCTCTAGAGAATAGATGCATGGAGCGTGGGGTCTGAAGAACAGCTGAATACACGGAGCCCCACTGGAAAGAACTAGACATGGTTTCTTCTAATTTTACTAGCTGGGCCACTGGAAGCTGGGAAGAGAATTCACTAGGAGCTGTTTGAAGAAAGAATAAGAGATTGTATGGGGGAAATGAGGGCACAGAGACAAGACTGGATAGATAGGTGGAAGGGAGACAAAAAGGGGAGGTGTCCCCCCAGGGTGTTTTTTATTACTGACTGCATAGCTCAGACATTTATTTGAAGTCCATTGGGATCCACAAGTGTATCCTGGGTGTACCCAACGTGAGTCCAGAGCTTGATTCTCTGGAAGTTTCTCATTGTTTAGACTTTCAATAATAATCCCAGGAGGAGAAGAAGACTTTAGAAAGTCAAATTTAATTCATAAATCTATTCAGTTTTTGAAATTCCTCACAAGAAAATTGCCTTTGTCCCCCAATTTCCACTAGCCTTACTCTTTTCTGATTTTTTTCTCAGTCACTAACACATTTAAGGCACTTCAAGGCAAGACACATCAGTAAATAGTTTAGCATGAGGATTCATTAAGAAGAAAAAGAAGAAAGGAGGAGGAGAAGAAAGAAATAAAAAAGGAAAGAAGAAAGAAAAGTCTTTGACGTTGATGGCAATGCCCATGTTTGTGATATGAATCACTTGGAATAAGGAGACTGTGGCTTTGGCAGTATGGGGAAGTCTTTTTATTTATTTATTTTTTGCAAGAAATATCTAGATTTCTCTGTCCTTCAAGGGGTTTCAGAATAAAATCATGTGCCCCATTCCATCTATAACAGAAGAAAAGGAATGTGAAGTCCTTGATTTCTCTCCTCTGTAGTTTGAAGCATTTCTAGGAAGAATGTTAACACTCTGGAGAACCCTGAAGTGTGCATTTAAATTTCTCAGACGGAAGTTAAAGGTAAGGAAAGAACACAAGGTTTCCAAAGGGAGAATCCCAGAAGAAGTAACCATGGAAACTGATCCAAGGTCTTCAGAGTAGTGTCACATTGAGCTAAGAGACAGCAAGTCCCATTAGTGGGAAAAGAACCCCTAAAGCACAGAAGCTGAGCAAAAGAGAGAAATGAATGGAAAATATATGAAGCAATTTTTAATAACCAGGTGATTAAGACTCAGCAAGCGGCAAAAATCAAGGCAGCAAAAACCACCTCCTTCTGTGAATGAAAGATACAAATGTAGGTATGCTTTTAGTAGCCCTTCTTCCTGTAAACTATTCTAATCACATCCATAACCCTAGGCTCTTCAAGGATGCCAGCACCAGATTTCAAGAATTGATTCGTTTTCATACATTTATGCATCAGTTCACTCTTTCATTCAACAGCTGTTATGAAGTATCTGATGACACGTTTATTCATTCATTCAATATTTATTTAGTCTCCACTATGTGCCAGATACTCTACTAGGTACTAGAGATATTGCAGTGAAACAGACAGTGATATTAGTTACCTTTACAGAGTTTGCCATCTTACTTATACTGTGCTCAGAAATATGGAGGATTCAGAGAAGCAAAAAACTGAGTTCCCCAACCTCAAGGAACTGACGGTTTCCTTAGGAGGATAAAGTACAAGCATCCCAAGAATTAAATACGCCTACAAGAACTACGTCAAAATTCCAGGCAAGAATATAAGCAACGTCACAATGCAATATATTTCCATGTTCCGATTCTATCACTGTCCAAGCTCATTCCCAACCTTGTTTCTGGCTATTGAACACATTGCAAAGTTCTTTTGTGAGGGTAATCCTTAATGAGGTGAGTGTCTTAAAATAAATTCACTCAATGCCTGCCTACATTTCATTCATTCCTTAGCCTATATCTCCAAGTACAAATATGGGTTTAGGTGAATTTCAAAATCCACTTGATGGCGTGGTGGGGTGAGAAGAAATATATTTTGAGTCTAGTTACTTTGAGGTCATGTATGACTGGTCCACTTTGAAACATGTCTCTGAGCCAGTTCTCAGCCTCTAGGAACTACCAAAGGCATCTTCATTCTCACCTTTGGAGTTGGGCCAGTACTGAACAACTCTGCAGAATTCAAAATAAAATGTTAGCTTCTTGCCTTTTAGAAGACCAGGCAAAGGTGAGGGTAGTATGAAAAGGGGAAAAAATGGAATGTAAGCATCAAACCTGACTATGGATCTGGCACTGATAAACCATGTGTAAATGGTGCAGAGTCAGGCCCAGGTTGAAGTTAGCCATGCCTCCTTCCTCTCACCTGGCACCTGATATGGCCCTCTTTCCTTTTTGAATGACATAAGATGCCTAATTCATCACATGGGAAGACTTCTGTACTTACTCCAAGACAGTGGCCACTGGGTTGTAGAAGTGACATTGTTTTGAACCTTTGGCTATGTAATTCTCAAGATGAGCTAGTGGGAAAGCTGTGTGATAGTTGAGGGAAAGATTATTATTTGGGGAAAGAATATTTTCATGGGCTACATTTCCGTTCTATTTTGTCTCTCATTTTCTTATCACTGGCAGAGAAACAGAGCTTAGTGAACAAAACAAAATTATTCCATGATCATGGGCTATCATGGAACTAAGGATAGCTGAACTTGAAGAAAGAGGGGGTGGGGGCAAGCCGCAAGAGTTTATGGCAAGGCCTATTGTCAGGCTATTCTCAGGCAAAACTGTGATGATCTTGATGAAGAGAGAATACAGACTGTGGTTCATTTTGATTTCCTTAAATTTCTCAGTGAATCAAAATCATTTTCACTTCACTGAGTTTTGATGGTAATTGGGTGATAAGCTACTCATTTGTCAGAATTTTCTAATTAGTATGGAAAGGAGTCTTTAACACTGCTTTTCTTGTTTGCCTTCCTCTAAGGGAGAGGTCATGAAGTACAATTGACTACCTTCACCATAATTTTTTGTTTTTGTTTTTTAATTTTACTTGTTATGGAAAAGGCATGGCATGGGGTCTTCAGTTTTGGCCCAGGCTCACAACTTTATACCTGGCCGGATTTTTGTTTTTTTAATGTTTCTTTTTAAGTTTCCATTTTTGTGGATACATAGTAGGTATATATATTTATGGGGTACATGAGATGTTTTGATACAGGCATGCAATGTGAAATAAGCACATCATGGGGAATGGGGTATCCATCCCCTCAAACATTTATGCTTTGAGTTACCAACAATCCAATTATACTCTAAGTTTTTTTTGGATTTTTTGTTTTTTGTTTTTTGAGACCAAGTCTCACTGTGTCTCCCAGGCTGGAGTGCAATGGCACAGTCTCAGCTCACTGCAACCTCTGCCTCCCAGGTTCAAGCAATTCTCCTGCCTCAGCCTCCTGAGTAGCTGGGACTGCAGGTGCCCGCCATCACACGCCAATTTTTTTTTTTTTTATTTTTAGTAGAGATGGGGTTTCACCATGTTAGCCAGGTGATCTTGATCTCCTGACCTCACGATCCACCCGCCTCGGCCTCCCAAAGTGCTGGGATTACAGGTGTGAGCCACCGCGCCGGGCCTCTTTAAGTTATTTAAAAATGTACAATTAAGTAATTATTGACTATATCACCTGACCTGGCCTAATTTTTAACACTCCAAAGCTTGGTAGGTTAAAACAATAATCACTTAATTAGCTTATGATTCTGTGGGTCAGAAATTTGGTCTGGGATCAGCTGGATGATTCTTCTGGTGGTCTCATCTGGACCTACACATATGACTGCAGGTAGAAAGATTGGCTAGAGTCTGATCTCACTAAGATGGCCTCACTCACATGTGTGGTAGTTGGTGCTGGCTATCAGAGCTGAATAGTGGTTGGCCCAAGTTTATTCACACAATAGTATTCTTAAGGTTCCTAGGAACATCAAAGAGGACAAACCCAGGGCAGAAGTATTTCTCAAGTCTCTGCTTCCATCACGTTTTTCAATACCTCACTAGTTAAAGCAAGTCATATAGTCAAGCGTGGCTTCAAGTAGGTGGAGAAATCGATTCTACATCTTTATGAGAGTTGCTACCAAGTCACACTACAAAGGTGTATGCATGCAGGAAAGGCAGGAGTTATTGTGGCCATTTTTGCAAACAATCTACCACACCCTTGTTGCCATTTGAGATAGCAGTCCATGCAAGCACTCTCTCTTGCATCTCCCTGGCAGTGTTATAGGCTTGGTTGTACTCCATGTTTCATGTTTTTCCTGTGGTAAAATGACATGGTTTGGAGGAAATAAAGGAGAGCATGTGAAGTGTTTAAAATTGCCAGAGGGTATTGTTTCAATTACATTTCCATATCTGTACAAGAACAAAATCACACACATATGTATATTTGATATATATGTATATACACACAAATTATGTATATACATATTATGTTTGTTTGGTAACTATGCATGCAAGTATAGAGTCTGGGCACCCTTTTTGTCAAAGCAATGTTGATTATGTCTAGTCAAATAAATGAATAGTCCCAATCTTGACTTATTCATTTATTAGAAATAGAAAGTTTTCACATCAATTTGTAAACTGATCCACGTAATTCCCTAACACACACACACGCATGCACACACTCATTATATTAATATTTTCAAGCTATACAAATACTTACAAGTGATAATATTTTCCTTTCACTTTCTTACTTTTACAATATCTGTTGATATACTCCTGTAGATGATTTGGTAAAAGGAGCATATATGCTGGAGATTACAAAAACAATGGTGATGTGGGTGACAGAGGCATTGTGTAATTTACCCAGATGGGAATACTATACATAATACATGTTTTTGAAATATTTTTAACCTAGAGAGACATAATAAGATAGTGGTTGAACATATATTTCATCTGTTTAGTCAATTTTATAATGGAAAATAAACAAACAAAGGGATTACAAAGACCTTATATCAATCAGGGTTTGGTCAGGAAGCCAGAAACTGATCTAAATATTTTAAGAAGAAAAGGTTTTAATTCAGAAAATTAAATGCCTACAAAGCCCTTAGAAGGGCTTGGGAAATTAAGGTCAGAAAAAGCTTCCTCTAGCTTTTAAGATATCAGAAAGTTGTAAGAATTATAGGAAGCTGCCATCAATGGTCACAGCTGCCTGCAGGACTGAAATAAGTGATTTACAAGAGAATGCCTTGACGCTGCTGAAAAACCTGTCTGGCAAAGCCCACATACCTTCCTGTTGCTATTACAATGGATCCTTGCTCTATTCTGCCTTCCAAATCTTGCAAGGGGGCTTCTCATTGGTGAACTCTGTCCTGGCAACATGATGGCAAGGTCTTCTAGGAAATGTTAGCTCATAGGCTTCTAGCCCCTCAGTAGTTAGGAGATCATATAAAGAAATGGGAATGAATACTGGTTGCCAAAATAAAACCATCCAGCATAGCAATGCAGACCTCCCAACTCCTCTTAACCTTGTATCATTCACTGTTCTTAAGACTGTGACCTAATATTGTACAGATATAGTTTTAACAAAGTGGAATTAATCTATACATACTAGTTTTGTGCTTTTTTTCCTAACATTAATTTATGGTTGGGGCGGAGCAAGATGGCCAAATAGGAACAGCTCCAGTCTCCAACTCCCAGCGCGAGTGACACAGAAGACCGGTGATTTCTGCATTTTCAACTGAGGTACTGGGTTCATCTCACTAGGGAGTGCCGGACAATCGGTGCTGGTCAGCTGCTGCAGCCCGACCAGCGAGAGCTGAAGCAGGGTGAGGCATTGCCTCACCTGGGAAGCACAAGGGGAAAATGAATCCCTTTTCCTAGCCAGGGGAACTGAGACACACAACACCTGGAAAATCGGGTAACTCCCACCCCAATACTGCGCTTTAAGCAAACAGGCACACCAGGAGATTATATCCCACACCTGGCCGGGAGGGTCCCACGCCCACGGAGCCTCCCTCATTGCTAGCACAGCAGTCTGCGATCTCGCGGCAAGGCAGCAGCGAGGCTTGGGGAGGGGAGCCCACCATTGCTGAGGCTTAAGTAGGTAAATGAACTGGGTGGAGCTCACAGCAGCTCAAGGAAACCTGCCTGTCTCTGTAGACTCTACCTCTGGGACAGGGCACAGCTAAACAACAACAAAAGCAGCAGAAACCTCTGCAGACGCAAACGACTCTGTCTGACAGCTTTGAAGAGAGCAGTGGATCTCCCAACACGGACGTTGAGATCTGAGAACGGACAGACTGCCTGCTCAAGTGGGTCCCTGACCCCTGAGTAACCTAACTGAGAGACATCCCCCACTAGGGGCAGTCTGACACCCCACACCTCACAGGGTGGAGTACACCCCTGAGAGGAAGCCTCCAAAGCAAGAATCAGACAGGTACACTCGCTGTTCAGCAATATTCTATCTTCTGCAGCCTCTGCTGCTGATACCCAGGCAAACAGGGTCTGGAGTGGACTTCAAGCAATCTCCAACAGACCTACAGCTGAGGGTCCTGACTGTTAGAAGGAAAACTATCAAACAGGAAGGACACCTACACCAAAACCCCATCAGTACGTCACCATCATCATCAAAGACCAGAGGCAGATAAAACCACAAAGATGGGGAAAAAGCAGGGCAGAAAAGCTGGAAATTCAAAAAATAAGAGCGCATCTCCCCCGGCAAAGGAGCACAGCTTATCGCCAGCAACGGATCAAAGCTGGATGGAGAATGACTTTGACGAGATGAGAGAAGAAGGCTTCAGTCCATCAAACATCTCAGAGCTAAAGGAGGAATTACGTACCCAGTGCAAAGAAACTAAAAATCTTGAAAAAAAAGTGGAAGAATTGATGGCTAGAGTAATTAATGCAGAGAAGGTCATAAACGAAATGAAAGAGATGAAAACCATGACACGAGAAATACGTGACAAATGCACAAGCTTCAGTAACCAACTCGATCAACTGGAAGAAAGAGTATCAGCGATTGAGGATCAAATGAATGAAATGAAGCGAGAAGAGAAACCTAAAGAAAAAAGAAGAAAAAGAAATGAACAAAGCCTGCAAGAAGTATGGGATTATGTAAAAAGACCAAATCTACGTCTGATTGGGGTGCCTGAAAGTGAGGGGGAAAATGGAGCCAAGTTGGAAAACACTCTTCAGGATATCATCCAGGAGAACTTCCCCGGCCTAGTAGGGCAGGCCAACATTCAAATCCAGGAAATACAGAGAACGCCACAAAGATACTCCTCAAGAAGAGCAACTCCAAGACACATAATTGCCAGATTCACCAAAGTTGAAATGAAGGAAATAATCTTAAGGGCAACCAGAGAGAAAGGTCGGGTTACCCACAAAGGGAAGCCCATCAGACTAACAGCAGATCTCTCGGCAGAAACTCTACAAGCCAGAAGAGAGTGGGGGCCAATATTCAACATTCTTAAAGAAAAGAATTTTCAACCCAGAATTTCATATCCAGCCAAACTAAGTTTCATAAGTGAAGGAGAAATAAAATCCTTTACAGATAAGCAAATGCTTAGAGATTTTGTCACCACTAGGCCTGCCTTACAAGAGACCCTGAAGGAAGCACTAAACATGGAAAGGAACAACCGGTACCAGCCATTGCAAAAACATGCCAAAATGTAAAGACCATTTAGGCTAGGAAGAAACTGCATCAACTAACGAGCAAAATAACCAGTTAATATCATAATGGCAGGATCAAGTTCACACATAACAATCTTAACCTTAAATGTAAATGGACTAAATGCTCCAATTAAAAGACACAGACTGGCAAACTGGATAAAGAGTCAAGACCCATCAGTCTGCTGTATTCAGGAAACCCATCTCACACGCAGAGACATACATAGGCTCAAAATAAAGGGATGGAGGAAGATTTACCAAGCAAATGGAGAACAAAAAAAAGCAGGGGTTGCAATCCTAGTCTCTGATAAAACAGACTTTAAACCATCAAAGATCAAAAGAGACAAAGAAGGCCATTACATAATGGTAAAAGCATCAATTCAACAGGAAGAGCTAACTATCCTAAATATATATGCACCCAATACAGGAGCACCCAGATTCATAAAGCAAGTCCTTAGAGACTTACAAAGAGACTTAGACTCCCATACAATAATAATGGGAGACTTCAACACTCCACTGTCAACATTAGACAGATCAACGAGACAGAAAGTTAACAAGGATATCCAGGAATTGAACTCATCTCTGCAGCAAGCAGACCTAATAGACATCTATAGAACTCTCCACCCCAAATCAACAGAATATACATTCTTCTCAGCACCACATCACACTTATTCCAAAAGTGACCACATAGCTCGAAGTAAAGCACTCCTCAGCAAATGTAAAAGAACACAAATTATAACAAACTGTCTCTCAGACCACAGTGCAATCAAATTAGAACTCAGGACTAAGAAACTCAATCAAAACCGCTCAACTACATGGAAACTGAGCAACCTGCTCCTGAATGACTACTGGGTACATAACGAAATGAAGGCAGAAATAAAGATGTTCTTTGAAACCAATGAGAACAAAGAGACAACATACCAGAATCTCTGGGACACATTTAAAGCAGTGTGTAGAGGGAAATTTATAGCACTAAATGCCCACAAGAGAAAGCAGGAAAGATCTAAAATTGACACTCTAACATCACAATTAAAAGAACTAGAGAAGCAAGAGCAAACACATTCAAAAGCTAGCAGAAGGCAAGAAATAACTAAGATCAGAGCAGAACTGAAGGAGATAGAGACACAAAAAACCCTCCAAAAAAATCAATGGATCCAGGAATTGGTTTTTTGAAAAGATCAACAAAATTGACAGACCATTAGCAAGACTAATAAAGAAGAAAACAGAGAAGAATCAAATAGACGCAATTAAAAATGATAAAGGGGATATCACCACCGACCCCACAGAAATACAAACTACCATCAGAGAATACTATAAACACCTCTATGCAAATAAACTAGAAAACCTAGAAGAAATGGATAATTTCCTGGACACTTACACTCTTCCAAGACTAAACCAGGAAGAAGTTGAATCCCTGAATAGACCAATAGCAGGCTCTGAAATTGAGGCAATAATTAATAGCCTACCAACGAAAAAAAGTCCAGGACCAGATGGATTCACAGCTGAATTCTAACAGAGGTACAAGGAGGAGCTGGTACCATTCCTTCTGAAACTATTCCAATCAATAGAAAAAGAGGGAATCCTCCCTAACTCATTTTATGAGGCCAACATCATCCTGATACCAAAGCCTGGCAGAGACACAACAAAAAAAGAGAATTTTAGACCAATATCCCTGATGAACATCGATGCAAAAATCCTCAATAAAATACTGGCAAACCGGATTCAGCAGCACATCAAAAAGCTTATCCACCATGATCAAGTGGGCTTCATCCCTGGGATGCAAGGCTGGTTCAACATTCGCAAATCAATAAATGTAATCCAGCATATAAACAGAACCAAAGACAAAAACCACATGATTATCTCAATAGATGCAGAAAAGGCTTTTGACAAAATTCAACAGCCCTTCATGCTAAAAACGCTCAACAAATTCGGTATTGATGGAACGTACCTCAAAATGATAAGAGCTATTTATGACAAACCCACAGCCAATATCATACTGAATGGGCAAAAACTGGAAAAATTCCCTTTGAAAACTGGCACAAGACAGGGATGCCCTCTCTCACCACTCCTATTCAACATAGTGTTGGAAGTTCTGGCTAGGGCAATCGGGCAAGAGAAAGAAATCAAGGGTATTCAGTTAGGAAAAGAAGAAGTCAAATTGTCCCTGTTTGCAGATGACATGATTGTATATTTAGAAAACCCCATCGTCTCAGCCCAAAATCTCCTTAAGCTGATAAGCAACTTCAGCAAAGTCTCAGGATACAAAATTAATGTGCAAAAATCACAAGCATTTGTATACACCAGTAACAGACAAACAGAGAGCCAAATCATGAATGAACTTCCATTCACAATTGCTTCAAAGAGAATAAAATACCTAGGAATCCAACTTACAAGGGATGTAAAGGACCTCTTCAAGGAGAACTACAAACCACTGCTCAGTGAAATAAAAGAGGACACAAACAAATGGAAGAACATACCATGCTCATGGATAGGAAGAATCAATATCGTGAAAATGGCCATACTGCCCAAGGTTATTTATAGATTCAATGCCATCCCCATTAAGCTACCAACGACTTTCTTCACAGAATTGGAAAAAACTGCTTTAAAGTTCATATGGAACCAAAAAAGAGCCCGCATCTCCAAGACAATCCTAAGTCAAAAGAACAAAGCTGGAGGCATCACGCTACCTGACTTCAAACTGTACTACAAGGCTACAGTAACCAAAACAGCATGGTACTGGTACCAAAACAGAGATATAGACCAATGGAACAGAACAGAGTCCTCAGAAATAATACCACACATCTACAGCCATCTGATCTTTGACAAACCTGAGAGAAACAAGAAATGGGGAAAGGATTCCCTATTTAATAAATAGTGCTGGGAAAATTGGCTAGCCATAAGTAGAAAGCTGAAACTGGATCCTTTCCTTACTCCTTATACGAAAATTAATTCAAGATGGATTAGAGACTTAAATGTTAGACCTAATACCATAAAAACCCTAGAGGAAAACCTAGGTAGTACCATTCAGGACATAGGCATGGGCAAAGACTTCATGTCTAAAACACCAAAAGCAACGGCAGCAAAAGCCAAAATTGACAAATGGGATCTCATTAAACTAAAGAGCTTCTGCACAGCAAAAGAAATTATCATCAGAGTGAACAGGCAGCCTAAAGAATGGGAGAAAATTTTTGCAATCTCCTCATCTGACAAAGGGCTAATATCCAGAACCTACAAAGGACTCAAACAAATTTACAAGGAAAAAACAAACAACCCCATCAAAAAGTGGGCAAAGGATATGAACAGACATTTCTCAAAAGAAGACATTCATACAGCCAACAGACACATGAAAAAATGCTCATCATCACTGGCCATCAGAGAAATGCAAATCAAAACCACAATGAGATACCATCTCACACCAGTTAGAATGGTGATCATTAAAAAGTCAGGAAACAACAGGTGCTGGAGAGGATGTGGAGAAATAGGAACACTTTTACACTGTTGGTGGGATTGTAAACTAGTTCAACCATTATGGAAAACAGTATGGCGATTCCTCAAGGAACTAGAACTAGATGTACCATATGACCCAGCCATCCCATTACTGGGTATATACCCAAAGGATTATAAATCATGCTGCTATAAAGACACATGCACACGTATGTTTATTACAGCACTATTCACAATAGCAAAGACTTGGAATCAACCCAAATGTCCATCAGTGACAGACTGGATTAAGAAAATGTGGCACATATACACCATGGAATACTATGCAGCCACAAAAAAGGATGAGTTCGTGTCCTTTGTAGGGACATGGATGCAGCTGGAAACCATCATTCTTAGCAAACTATCACAAGAACAGAAAACCAAACACCGCATGTTCTCACTCATAGGTGGGAACTGAACAATGAGATCACTTGGACTCGGGAAGGGGAACATCACACACCGGGGCCTATCATGGGATGGGGGGAGGGGGGAGAGATTGCATTGGGAGTTATACCTGATGTAAATGACGATTTGATGGGTGCTGACGAGTTGATGGGTGCAGCACAGCAACATGGCACAAGTATACATATGTAACAAACCTGCACGTTATGCACATGTACCCTAGAACTTAAAGTATAATAATAATAATAAATAAATTTAAAAAAATTATGGTTGTATCCATATAACTCTTAAATCTGTTAGTTAATAATTTTCATAATACTATATTCCTTTTATTTAATATATTTAAGTACCCTTGAGTTCTTGTGTGAGTAGACTTCTAATATTTTTTCCTCTGTTACAAAAACAGTTACTTTATACAAATAGCTACTTTTTCCCTTTTTGAGTTAATTTCTTAAGTGCCATTCTCCAAATGAATGAATGGGTGAAAAAGCATAATCAGTTCCTTAAAAGTTATTGTCTTCCAAAAGCTAATGTAGAATAGTAAGTTGTACAAATAAACATTATGCAGTGTAATCATACATCTTGTGGCATTAATCAATCTGTTACCAGTTTTTGTTTTCCTTTAGATATGTAAAGGATTGAAAAGTACAGTTTCACACTAAGACAGTTGGCCTCAAAACAATTCAAGTCACAAAGAGATATATAATTTTCTGCTTTCTAACCATTCTTTCCTAAATCTTACAATCCCACTCTCAGAATTTTTGGCTAATCCCTCCAAAAAAGTCCACCTACCAAACTTTTGATTACTCCCACCCTTCATAATTTATCCAGTGTAACCCCATGTTGAACTCTCTATTACAGAATGCAAAGGGTCTCTGGACAGCAGAGGCTACATCTCAGGAGTCTTAAGAAGCCCTAGGAGTCAGCCTACACTCCACAACTGCTGTTTGCCTGAAAGTAGGCTGGCCCTCCCTGTACCAGGACTTCTGGAAAGAATGATTAGACCACTACCACATCCCAGCTTCTACATGGAGCACTGTCCTACAACTCTTGACATCTTCAACCACTCTCCTTGATTGCCCTCTCTTAGCCCCTCAGAAGGTCAACTGTGGCCATGGTATGAAGATGTGCTCAAAAGCCACCTCCTCTAAGAGACTTCTCTGATTTCCCAAATAAAAGGGATCTCACTGCAGAACTGCCATCTAGCCTAGTTTTCACATAACTTTATTTTTTTTCTCATTTGTGAAGTGATCCATGCTCATTGTAGAAAAGTTGAGAAATATGGAAAAGATTAAAGAAAAAAATCACTCTTAATCCCACAACACACAGAGATAATCATTGTTAACATTTTCTTGTGTTATCCCTTTAGCCTTTCAGATAATTTTTAACATAATTGAGAGCATACCGTGGATACAGTTTTTTATACTTAACATTTTATCCCAAGCACATTTTCATGTCGTTAATTTTCTGAAGTCTTGTTTCAACAGGAATATAAATTCCATTGTGAAGATGTACTATAATTAACTAATTTTCAGTTGTTTGATATTTGGGTTGTTTCCAGTTTTATACTATTATACATAATGCTGTGATAAACATCCTTAATAATAAAGCTTTGTCTACGTGTCTAATCATTTCCTTAAGTTGGGTTTCCAGAAGTGGGAGTATTGTGGTGAATTAATGTTTTTATTTAAGAATTAGACAAAATTAGGGATACTCTCCCAAGAATAATGCAATAAAACATATAACCACACTTTTGCATACACTTTAAGGGAATTTGCCAAAATTTATGTGTGGAATTTTTAGGGCTCCAAGAATCTCTAGGTTAGATATATTTGAATTACTAGGTCAAGGGGCATGAAAATTTTAAGGATATTAATAAATATTCCTTTTTTAAAAAATAAATATTCCTAATTTTTTTCAGAAACATCTATCTGTCCACTTTTATGGTACAGATACTACTTTCTACATTTTAGAATTGTTAGTCATATCTTACCACCTCTGTTAGACTGTAAGCTCTTTGAGGGAAGGGTCACGTCTGATTTGTCTCAAATTTTCTTCAGGACTGAGCAAAATGCCTAACCTATAATAGATGTTCAGTAAAGGGTCACTAAATCAATAACTCAATTTCAAAGCCAGCCAAGTCCAAAAAATAGAAAGCTCCAAGTTTGATCATCTGAAAAGTGATTTGAGGTTTGCTTCACAGCCATGAAGGATGGCACTGAGAAATTGTCACTGGAGTCTTCACCAAGTCTGGCAAGCAGAATGGGATATGCCAAGTTGGATAGCTAAAGGGACAATGATGCAAATAGATCTTCACATTTCAATGCAAGTGCCAAAAGTTCCATTCTCTGTGGTGTGGAGGGTGGTTATTGCCTGTCTATGGGATACTGAGGACTCTGCACCAGCAACTGGCCATCAATTACTTGCCAATATAGTATTCATAAGAAGTTAATTCTATTCTGTGATTAAAGTTATATGTAAGTCTTATTACCAAGCCTCAGTTAACTTCTTGCATAATGCACATTTTCCAAGCAATCTGGAAGGGAACAGATATCTTGTGGCAGACACACTTAGTGACCTAACCAACAGCCACCTTCCCTCTCTGTGAGAAGAGACTCCAATTTGGTTAGGGTTGGCAATATTCCCAGGCTTAAAGGGTGGCTATGATTAATGAGAAACCAGTCAAGATGATTCTGTTCCCCCTTTCCAGGTACAGACTTAACTGTACATAACAACTGTTTAGTTAATGACTTTTTGTCATAATGGCTCTTAAAAGGTTGTGACACTTTTTGAACAATGACTCCTTTTTCTTCAATATATTGACTTTTTTTGTTCCCCAAACACACCAAACAAATATGCTATAAGAAGTGATACTGCATCATTTCAGTTGCAGGCTAAGTCATGCTCACAAATTTTACTTGACATACATTTACTTGTCAGAGCATATCATATGGAACAAATTTGAATTAAGCATCATGTTTGAATGAGCCCACTATGTTCTGCTTTGCATATGGATGCCAAGTGAGAGGGATGAAGATGTGCTGTCTACATTTCCTTTGTCTTTGTGCATGTGCAATTTCACATTTCAACACACTCTCACGTTTATCTTTTATTTTCTCCTAAAGGTAATTTCTAGGCTATAGCTTTTAAGTAAAGTTAGGGTACAAAATAATTATGAACCGCCTCCCCAAAGTTGAAAGCTGGTGAAGCAAATGGTGTAGACAAAAGAATTCACCTTCCAAAAAAATGAATCCCTCACCCCCTCCTCCACCATCCCTATCAAGTCTGCTTTTCCTCATTACATTTCATTTTGTGTACAAACTGTATATACTTACTTTCAAATGGTTCTTAATTTCTTATATAAATTTGTTTTCATTGTTCACTGAATATATTTTCTTATCTGTGAAATTATTTGGATATCTTGGATTGGGACAGAGCACAGTGTAATGTTTCCCTTAAAAGTACTAGAATTCAAAAAAATCAACAGCTTTCCACTTAGAGGCAAAGCTTTCAAGAAAAAAATAAAGTAATTAAGTGAGGGATGAGCATGTTTGCTTCTCAGCACCCCCTAGCTTGCAGCTGGGGATGGAATGAGAGTCAGATCTGGCCAAAGAGAGGTAAAGCCTCCTGGGGGCTCCCAGGAAAGCTTCTCTCTGATGCAGGGAGAACAGTTTTCTCCCTTCCCCATCTTCTGACCATGAGTTTTAAGGTATTTTAAAGACTAGTTTGCACAGAGTTGTGGCTGCTGAACTTGAGGGAGAAAGTGGCAGGAGAATCACACGATGCCAACTCAGTGTCCTGACTTGGTAGAATTGAAGAAATAATCCTAGAACTTCTGCCCTCAGTCTTCTTGTTAGATAAAATTTTTATTTAAAGCAATGTTAGTTATGTTTTCTATTATATGCAACCAAAACATTCCGAAATGATTCCTTATTCACCCCCTAATCATTAAAAGGGGAAAGGCATTAAATAATAGTAACCTTTCACCTTGTATGGTGATTTTCAGTGTCTAAGTGCTCTCAGGTTCTGCTGGAAGGCTTCCTTTTAACCTGATACCCTCTGGCTTTAAAATCCCATTCCCACAGGTTGTGGTCTCTCCCTTATTATCTCTCTTCTCATTGTTGTTCTTGGATCTCTGATCTGGCCTAAGTTGTGTGTAGAACTCAGCTCTCTTTTTTTCATTTACATAAACCAAAAATGTTCACTCACAGAAGACATTTGTGTATGAAACTGGCTTCCTTTAAAGTTTGAGTTTATATTGCAACAAGGCCACACAGCTTAAATATCAGACATTTTTATCTTTATAAAATATTTAGGCTACCCTTCCATGATATTGAGCCACACTTTATCTTCTAAAGCTTCTTGATTACCCCCTTTGGGGTTCATTGTCTCAGGGTTCCCTGGAAAATCCCATTCCTGTCATAATATTATCCAAAGTCTTTTAGCTCACTACTCCTCTGCCTAGAAGAGTAGCCACCTCCACATATCATTATTCTATATCTTGTTACAAAATGGACCAAATACTTTAATGGCAGAGGTTTTGAAATATCCATCTTTGCTTTCTCTCTCATTCCCAAGTTTCTGTTATTAAAAGGGAGCAGAGATTAGTTCACTGTTGCTATGAATTATGCTACCACTTTAGAAGGCAGAAGCAGATGCAGTCTGCTCGGGTTTTAAAGAACAATTTTTTCTTAGTTTCAAAAGAGTAGGGTTGAGAAGGACATTGTGATAGTATATTGAAAAGAGCACAGAACTGGAACTTCAAATACTTAGATTTCAATCTAACTGAGCATTTCTATTTACAAGTATCTCTGGATCTCAGTGTCTTCATATGTCAAAACGTGGAGGGGGGATGCACTGAAGAATAGCTGAGGTCCTATCTTGTTCTAGCAGTTTCTAGATGAAGAATCTGGGGCCTGAGAAACCAGGCAACTTAATATTTTACTTACCACATGCAATCATTCTCCTATTTTCCTTCAAGGCTTGATTTATCAAGATGAATTGTATGTTTCATATTTTGTTCAGATGCTCTATTTTTTTCCCTTGCTTCCAAAGTTACACTGATCTTAGCACTGACACTGCAGGAAGAAAGAGGAAATGAAAAGTAACAATTCAATCTGGATAAACAGATACACTCACACATAATGGGAAAAAAATGTGTGTATAGGGTTGTTCATTGAGGTTTTGTTTATAATAGCAACAGAGTAGAAACAATCTAAATGTCCATCACTAGAAGAACAGTTTACCAAATTATTCCATATTTGGTATACTATGGAATACTAGGCAACTATTAAAAAGAGACAGATCTTCATGTACTGATTTCAGAGATGCTCCAATATTTTAAATATACACACACAGAGTAACATTTCACTTAAGGACAGGGATATATTCAGAGAAACATGTTAGATGGTTTTGTTGTTGTGTGAACATCATAGAGTGACTTACACAAACCTAAATGGTACAACCTACTACACACATAGACTATATGATATAGCCTATTGCTTCTAGGCTACAAACCCATACAGCATGTTACTATACTGAATATTGTAGGCAGTTGTAACACAATGGTAACTGTTTATGTATCTAAACATAGCTAAACATAGAAAAGGTACAGTAAAAATATAGTATAAAAGATGGAAAATGGTTCACTTTTGTATTAGTCCATCCTCACATTGCCATAAAGAACTACCTGAGACTGGGTAATTTATGAAGAAAAGAGGTATAATTGACACAGTTCTGCAGGCTGTACAGGAAGCATGGCTGGGAAGGCCTCAAGAAACTTACAATCATGGGAGAAAGCAAGGGGAAGCTGGCACATCTTACATGGCTGGAGAAGGAGGAAGAAAGCAAAAAGGAAGGTGCCACATACTTTTAAACAACCAGGTCTCATGAGCACTTGCCCACTATTACAAGAACAGCAAGGGGCCATTCGCCCCCATGATCCAATCACCTTCCACCAGGCTCCTCCTTCAACAGTGGGGATTACAGTTCAACATGATATTTGGGTCAGGACACAAATTCAAACCTTATCAATCTGTATAGGGTACTTACCATAAATGGAGCTTACAGGACTGGAAGTTGCTTTAGGTGAGGCAGTGAGTAAGTAGTGAGTAAATATGAAGGTTTAGGAGATTACTGTGCACTACACTTAGGCTACACTAAATTTATTTTAACACTTTTCTTTCTTTAATAATAAATTAACCTTAGCTTACTGTAACATTTTTACTTCATAAACTTTTCAATTTTTTTAACTTTGACTTTTTAGTAATTATTCCGAGTTTAAAACACCAACACATTGTACAACTGTATAAAAATATTTTCTTTCTTTACTTTCTCCTCATTCTATGGCTTTTTAATTTTACTTTAAAATTTTCTGTTGAAAACTAAGACACAAACACTCACACTAGCCTAGGCCTAAACAGGGCCAGAGCCATCAATATCACTGTCTTCCACCTCCACAGCTTATGCCACTGGAAGATCTTCAGGGGCAATAACATGCATGGAGCTGTCATCTCCTATGATAACAATGTCTTCTTCTGGATATCTCCTGGAGGACATGCCTGATGCTGCCTTACAGTTAGCTTTTAAAAAATATATAAGTAGAAGGAGTACACTCTAAAATAACAATAAAAATTACGATATAATAAATACATAAGCCAGTAACATGGCCTATTATTATCATTATCAAGCATTATGGACCGTGCATAATTGTATGTGCTGAACTTTTATATGACTGGCAGTGTGGTAGATTTGTTTACACCAGCATCACTACAAATACGCAAGTAATGTGTGTGCTATGACATCACTAGGTGATAGGAATTTTTCAGCTTCATTATAATCTTAGGGACTACTGTCGTTTCTGTCGTGGACCAAAACATTGTTATGTGGTGCATGACTGTATATATATCTCTGTGTGTATGCATATACAAATGTACATTTACATATGTATGCATGAGCACACACACACATATAGTTATGGTGCCAAAAATATGTGTACCATGTCACCATTGATTTAAAAAAATGCATATATTGCTTGACTAAATATAGAATATCTTTGGAATGATACACAAAAAACTGATAACAGTGGTTGCCTTTTGGGATGAGAAAGGGGTGAAAGATAGGAGGGAAACTTACCCTTTACTGCTTACTTTAAAATTTTGTACTATGTGCATGCATCATCTGTTAAAATATAAGTTAGATGCATTGTTTAAAGGTTAAAAAATCTTTTAAAGGCCGAGCATGGTGGCTCATGCCTGTAATCTCAGTACTTTGGGAGGCCAAGGTGGGAGGATCACTCAAGCCCAGGAGTTCAAGACCAGCCTGGGCAACATGGTGAGACCCTTTGACTACAAAAAATACAAAAATTAGCCAAGCACAGTGGCATGCGCCTGTGGCCCCAGATACTCAGGAGACTGAGGTGGGAGGATCACTTGAGCCTGGGATGCAGAGGTTGCAGTGAGCCGAGATCATGCCACTGCACTCCAGCCTAGGTGACACAGTGATAACTTTTCTCAAAAAAAAAAAAAATCGTAAGAAATGTAGAATAAAATGAGGTGTGGCCGGGCGTGGTGGCTGATGCCTGTAGTCCCAGCACTTTGGGACGCTGAGGCAGGTGGATCACTTGAGTTCAGGAGTTCAAGACCAGCCTTGCCAACATGGTGAAATCTCGTATCTACTAAAATGCAAAAATTAGCCGGACATGTTGGCAGGCGCCTGTAATCTCAGCTACTCAGGAGGCTAGGCAGGAGAATGGCTTGAACCTCAGAGGCAGAGGTTGCACTGAGCCGAAATCGTGCCACTGCACTCCAGCCTAGGCAACAGAGCAAGACTCCCTTTCAAAAAATAAATAATAAAATGAGGTGTGGACATTATTGGTGAATTTCAATTGATCACTCTCTTCTTATCTTGAACTAATAACAGTTCTCCATCTCCAACCTAGGCCCTAGAAAGTTGTTAATGATGAGTGGTGTGTTGCTTTATAACCCTCCCTGAACCTTGCACTCCCCACAGTCACTCACCAGAGTTGGGATACTGTCTTTTGAGTCATTATAGAAGAGCCTGTGTTCCCTCCTTAGGACCATCGACCATCTTTGGGTGGCTACTGCTGGATCTCTCTGACTTTTTTTGACCTTAATGGGAGGCAGCCCTGGATCCATGGTGGATTTTGGAATTAGCCACACCTGGCTTACATTACAAGCTTCACCTGTTACTTATGTTCCCTAAGCATCTAGTTCCTCATCTGTAAGATGAGGTGATGGTAACTTCTTCACAAGGCTCTTGTGAGACTTTAATGACCTTAGCAATGCACATGGTTGGGGATGAATAAATGTTCATCCCTCTCTCTATATTTGTTCATCCCTCTCTCCCTATTTCTTCACTTGCTTCACTGTCATCCATTCCCATCACCCTCCTTAGTTTTCAGAGTAGTACCTGCATTGATGTTCCCTAAACAGTTTTTCAAGAGCAGTTTTCAACCAGAAGCAATCGTGCCCCACAGGGGCATTTGGCAATGTCTGTCTGGAGACATTTTGTTGCCATAACTGGAGGAGGGACTACTCCTGGCATCTGGTGGATAGAGGCCAGCGATGCTATTAAACATCCTTCAACACATGGGATAAAAAAGAGTTATCTGGTCCAAAGTGTCAGTAGTGTTGCAGTTGATACTCTTTTTTTAAAGATTTGTATAAAACTCCAGGTGATTGTTTGTGCAAATCGGCAGGAAGCTGCACTTAAGGAAATAATTTTATTTTAAAGATGCCTATAACTAAATTCACTAAGAAAAACTTCAGCAGTTTCCACAATTGCTCTGTTTTCAAGATCATGAACTTGTCTTTGGGGCAAAGGAGAAGGGAAAATTTAGAGGAAATAACTGCTACATCTTTTATTCTAGGAACTTGAGAAACTTACCTATGCCCTTTAAGACCATGAACTGAGGTTGCTTTGTGTCAGTTATCTATTACCGGATAGCAACCACCCAGAATGTAGTGGCTTATCACAATAACTGGTATTTAGTTTAGATTCTACTGGAGAGTTATTCTCTGGTCTGGGACAGGCTCAGCTAATTTTGGTTACCTCTGATTAGTAGAACTACCCAGCTGAACCCAGTTCAAATTGTTGAACTCCAGAATTATAAGTTGTTTTTTTAAACTGCTAAGTTTTAGAGTAATTTGTTATGCAGCAGAAGCTAACTGATACAATGAGAATTGGGGGCTTTTTATTTCAGTTTGGGGCTTTTGGCACTAATGCTGCTATGAACATTTTGGGTACAACTCATCCATGTGTGTTCAATTTTGTTGATTATAGGAGTAAAAATGCTGGTAGTTCTGTTTCATTCTTAAAGTACCAAATTATTCACACACACACACACACACACACACACACACACACACACACAGAGCTTCATTTTCTGCTCATAACTTGTTTCTTGTCTTCAGTTGCAGCAAGTGCTATGGGCCCTTTTTTTTTTTTTTTTTTTTTTTTTTTTTTTTTTTTTGAGGCAGAGTCTCACTCTGTTGCCCAGGCTAGAGTGCAGTGGCACAGTCTTGGCTCACTACAACCTCCACCTCCTGGGTTCAAGCTATGGGCCCATTAAAAAAAAAAAAAGACAAATGGTGGAAAGCTGGTTCATGATGACTTTTCAGAGCCTGGTTGGGAGGTCAAACTTGTGAATGCCTTGTCTACCATCTCTTCCACAGTGAAAACGTGCTCTTCCATTTAAAAAAAAAAAAAATTGTTTCCACTTTGTCTACACAAAGAACTGTTCCCAAACATTTTCACACACAAGGAGGAAATGACCAAGAGCACACAATACAAAAATAATCTCCCGGGCATGTGACGATACAAAAGCTATTATGGTTCTTTTAAAACATACTTCAATGAATAAGAAGGGTTTTTTGTTTTTGTTTGTTTGTTTGTTTGTTTTATGAATCAGGACCTTGAGGCAGTACATGAGTAAGAATCGCTAATTCCTGTGGGTAAGATTAGTACATGTCAGGAAGAAACGTGTGAGTTCTTCATATAATCCGTCAATAAATGTTTGAGTGCCAATGGTGTATAAAGTGCTGCACTTCCGGTAATTTCTTTGGACCTTAACAAAGAAGAGGGAGAACCATGAGCTCTCCCTGGGATCACAGGTACCAGAGGATTGAGGTTCCAAATAAGAAACTGGCTTCACCCAGTTCAGTTTCCTGTGATTTTGCCTTGGTTAAGTTATTTTCTTCTAGTGTGACTTAGTTTCTTCATCTCAAAAAAATGAGAAGAAATATACAGACTTAGGCAGCCCTACACTTTTGAGGAATGTACTTGATAATGTCATTAAATCCAAGAGACATTTTTCTGTTCTCCTCTTGACACTGGTGACTAGTCAGTACTTTAAAAAAAAATTCACTTCCCTTGGCTTCAAGGAAACAATGTCCTGCTAACTTTTCTTTCTACCTTTCTGGGCTCTCTGTTTTGAGTAGGTTTGTCCTCCTTGCCAAGCTATTAAATTTTGGAGTTCCTTAATCCTTGGCCCTTAACTATATCCCCTTCCCATCCCACTCTCCCTAAAAAGCTCCTTCACACCATACCTCAGACATTTAAATGACAATGGCTCATAAATTTCTATCACCACCTTAGACCTCTCCTCTGAGCTCAAGACCTCTACCAATGGCCTACATGACACCTCCTCATGGATGGCTCAAGGGCATGCCAAACCTAGCAATTCCAAACCAAACTCATGAGTGTCCAAAACAAACTTCATCCTTGTTCATGACTTTTTCCCTATCATAATGAGTTGTGTCATCATTCATCCCAAGGATGCAGGACTGAAGCCAGTTAGTTATTTTTGGCATCCTTCATTCCTCTGTCTCACTGAAGCCTCATGACCAAGCATTACCTAGCCCTGTTGAGTTTCCTCCTATATCTCTCCCATCCTTCAACTTCTTTCCATTTCCAGCTAGTACAAGCTATCATTATTGTTCACCTCAACTACTAGCTCCTCCAGTCCATTCTCCACAGCCTGCAGCAGAATTGCCTTCTCAAAATGTAAGTAGAAGCATGCCAATTCTCCTGCTTAAAGCCTGTGTTTTCATATGACTTTGGGGATCCAGGCAAAATCATTTTACATGGCCTGAAATGTCCTATATAGGTCTAGTCCCTGCCTATCTCTCTAGCTTTTTAATATCTCATCCTTTCTGTAGTTTCTGGGCTCTAGCCACACTGACCTACTTCTAGTCCCTTCGATTTGAGATACTCTGTCCAATCCCAGGGCTTTTGCACATGTTGTTTCTTCCACTTAAAATGCTGTTCCCTCTTGCAGTAGACTAAATAACACCTCTACCAAAGATGTCCACATCCCAACCCCAGAACCTGTGAATATGTTACTTTATATGGCAAAAGGGACTTTATAGATGTGATTAAGGTAAGGACCTTGAGATGGGGAGAATATCTTGAATTATCTGCGTGGATTCATTATAATCACATGTCCTTATAAGGGAAAGAGGGAGGCAGGGGAGTCAGAGCCAGAGAAGGAGATGTGATAAGAGAAGCAGAGGTCAGAGAGGAGAGAGATTTAAAGATGCTATGTTGCTGACTTTGATGATGAAGGAAGGGGCCATGAGCCAAGATGGCCTCTAGAAGCGTAGGTAGCCTCTAGAAACTGGAGAAGGCACAGAAATGAATTCTTTCCTCCAGCCTCCATTAAAAATTCAGCCCTGTTGACACATAGATTTTAGGACTTCTGAGCTCTATAAGATAATAAATTTGTGCTGTTCTAAGCAACTAAACTAGTAGTAACTTCTTACAACAGCAGTCAGAAACTAATATACCTCTCTTCTTTACATTGATTTCTACCTTCCCTCAGATCTATTAGTTCCTCAGGGAAGCCTTCTCAACATTCTGCTAAGTTAGATCTATCTAATATGGGCCCTCCTAGTCTGACCCTGTTTTCTTTCCAGCTCTTTACACAATTGTGAGATTGTTGATTAGCCCAGCTAAAAGTTCTGTGAGGGGAGGCATTGCACCTATTATAGCTACCAGTATATCCCCAACACTTAGTGCAGGGCATATAATAACGCTTAATATTAATTTGAAAGAAATAATACAATAAAGCTCTAAAAAACCAGCCAGGCATGGTGGCTCATGCCTGCAATCTCAGCACTTTGGGAGGCCAAGATAGGAGGACTGCTTGAACCCAGGCATTTGAGACCAGCCTTGGCAACATAGCAAGACCTCATCTCTACAAAAAAAAAAAAAAAAAAAAAAAAAAATTAGCTGGACAGAGTGGCACATGCCTATAGTCTCAGCTATGCAGGAGGCTGAGGTGGTAGGATTGCTTGAGTTTGGAAGGTCAAGACTGTAGTGAGCCATGATCATGCCATTGCACTCCAGCCTGGGTGACAGAGCAAAACCCTGTCTCAAGAAAAAAAAAAAAAGGCACTAAAAACTGTTCCTTGTCACAAAATGAGCTTCCCAAAATAAGCAGAAGTGGCATTGCTGGACATTAGGAACAGGTATCAAAACATATCAGAAATAAACAGCTTCTAAGAATCAACTCTCCTTGGGAAACCTTTCAAATATACCTTTATTTCTTCTAAAATGAGGGCATTTTTGTTAAAACTCTGGCCATCATGCTATTCTTCAGACCAAAATCGGGTATAAATTTGCATTTAAAAATAACATTGTAAGATCCTTGACAGTTTACAAATGAACATCACACATATTATTTTAATCCTCAAAAGAATCTAATGAGATGGACTCAGCTGAATGTCTTGTAGTAGTTTTGTACAAGGAAACTGATGCTTACAGGAATTAAGCGAATTGTTCAATGAATTGCAATGCCCAACAAACATCGAACTTAAACTTGGCTCTTCTGACTCTGAATGCAGCATGATCACCACTGCATTATGCACACACTATGTTATGTGTCAGTGGATTGAGCAGATCTCTTCATTTCGGTGCTGAGCATGAAATTCATTTGGTGAATGCTTGCTCATCTCTGTCAAGCAGCTCTTAAATAAACTGGCTAAAACCATTCTGCTATTTGTCCAAAAGCATTAAGAGTATTGTGGGTAATTTTGTCATGGTGAAGCTCTGCATTTTACAGAATCAAAACAATTGCTTGGATTGGATGCCTTGGGAGAATAGAAATTATGGAGGAGGCAAAGGAAATGGAAATAATTCCTGGGTATGACTATGGGGGTGTGCAGCTGCAGTGGAAAGAGACAAAATCACTGGAGGAAGGAAAGTCAAGGAACAGAGAGGCAGAATATTGGAAGGATTATTGACATGGTATGGAAATTCCCAAGAATCATGACAAGAGCAGTATTAGAGAAACTGAAAATGAGGGAGGTCTAAAATCTCAGAGAAAGAGGAGAGAGAGAGTGACACAGGGTTGGCCAATGACGGTAACCAAGAAGAGCAGAGGGTGGTATAATCCAACAACCTAAGATTCAAAGATAGGGAGAGGGATGGCATTAGTGTGGAGGGAGAATAGTCTTGGGAACAATGGTATTTCCCAGTAGTCTTGGGAAATGAACAGCAAGGAAAGGCACCCATCCCACCTTCCAGTTCAGGAATATGAGCAGCATAGGAGAGAAAATAGTCATCACCTCAGAGGGTGGCAGGAAAAGCTCTGTCCTGAGGAAAATGTCGGGTTTCATGTAGAGCAAGAAAATAAAGGAAACATTCAAAGAAGAGACTTAGGCTAGAGGGAATTTTGTTGATGACTGAATAAGAATTTCAAAGGCAGAGGGCATAGTCAAAGTTTAAGTTGAGGTAAGGTAAACAAAAAAAGTCACAAAGGGGGATTATGTAAGCTAGTCTCCAAGGATTCCCCAACAAGTCCTGCCCTTCTAATGTGCTCCTCAGGAAGCAGAGAGCCTATTTCCTCTCCCGTTGAATCATTGCAATCTCTTGACCAATAGAGTACTTCTTTCCTTGTAATACTTCCTTTTGAGACTCAGCTACTATACTGTTAGTGACCCAAGCCATTTGGAGAGGCCATATGGAGGGGAACCAAAAAAATCTGACCAACTGCCTACTGGAGCTTTCCACCAGAAACCTGCATCAACTGCTAGTCATGTGAGTAAGCCATCTTGGACATTCTAGTCCAATCAAGCACTCAGATGATAGCTGGCTCAGCTGACATGAGCAAAAGAACCATCCAGCTGAACCCATTCAACCCATTGCATCATGAGAGACAAAATGGTTGGTGTTTTAAGCCATTATGATTTTGAATGGTTTGGGTACAGGAGATGACTAAAACAGATGCACAAAATCATCTGGGACTAGGGTAAGTAGGTGAGGGATGACCAAGGAGCTTTGGGCTTCTTTTATGACTGATATCATCAAAGATAAAGGCTTAAGAAGGTAAACTTTTTTTTCCTGAGCAATTGGAAGAATGAAATTGCCTTGAGAAGTGTACCTTCTCTCTATAGTCTTTGCACTGAGTAACATTATGACATTTTTTCTGCTTCAGGACACATTCTCTGCCACTGAGACATTCACATACAAGATACAGAGCTCCAACACCAGATCTGAAGATGAGGACTCCAGATGAATTGTGATTTCAGGCAGAATCTTAAAAATTATTTCTATTTTAGAGATGCCTGTATTTAAAAACCATCACCCAGACACTTGGGATTTAAGACTCTGCTTCACTCTTCCTATATGATTTCCCCCTCCTTGAAGGAGACCCTCTGAATGGCTTTCAGGTTAATGTGAAAGAAGGTTGAAGATGCAAATAAACTCAGTGACCATGACAACAAAAAGTTGAAGAAAACAAAACAATCGTGCCTATGCAAATTGCTTCCTGAGCCATCAAGGGGTAAGAGAACATGGCTGTCAGCAATAATACCTAATGGCCAATGACAAATGTTAAGGCCAGTGGTATCTTTGAGGCGGCTGTAGTCAGGGAAAAAGCTAGGCCTTCAGAAGTCACTGGCCTGTGTTCATGTTCACAATGGTGGCGTGTGTGTGTGTTAGTGTTTATTGAGCACCTACTAACCAATGACTTTCAGATAAAATACATCCTAATTTACTGAATTAATTTCAGTCCAGGCCTTCCTGGACTTTTGCTCTAGTAGCACTTTACACATAATTCCAATGAAGCCCTTAACTCATCAAACTCCAATTGGCATGGTGTACAGCAGTGCCTGTCCAATTGTAATATGTACGTGATTCACCCGGGGAATCTCATTAAAATGCAGATTCTAATTCAGCAGGTCTAGGGTGGGCCCAAGATTCTGCATTCCTAACAAGCTCCTTGATATGGTTTCGATCTGTGTCCCTGTGCAAATCTCCTGTTGAAATGTAATCCTCAATGCTGGAGGTGGGGCCTGGTGAGAGGTGATTGGATCATGGGGGTAGTTTCTAATGGTTTAGTACCATCTCCTTGGTGCTCTTCTAGTGATAGAGTTCTCACAAGATCTGGTTGTTTTAAAACTATATAGCACCTCCCCTCACTCTTTTCCTCCTGCTCTGGCCATATAAGATGTGCCTGCTTCCTCTTCGCTTTTTGCCATGATTCTATGCTTCCTGAGGTCTCCCCAGAAGTTGAGCAGATGCCAGAATCATGCTTCCTGTACAGTCCCTGGAACCATGAGCTAGTTAAACCTCTTTCTTTATAAATTACCCAGTCTCAGGTATTACTTTATAGCAATGCAAGAACAGACTAATACACTCCTCCAAGGACCACACCTTGAGAAGCAAGGGTGTGGGTTTAAAAGTATGGATTCTGCATCTAGACCACCTGTTCCCGGACCAAACTGAGGGTCAGACTGTTATTTCTCATAGCCCAATAACTAGATGCAGATGAACAGGGGAGGAAGAGAGTTTTATTTCTGCAACTGATTACAGGGAAAAGGCTTGGAAATTATGGCCTGACCAACTCAAAATTACGAAGTTTTCCAGAGCTTATATACCTTCTAAGCTATATGTCTATGTGTAAGTGTGCATTCATCTAAAGACATGACATGATTAACTTCTTTTAATCTATACCTAAGGTGTGAGTCCTGAAGACTTTCCTCTGTAGCCTCAGTAAATTTAATTCATCTAAATGGGTCCAGGTGCTGGGGTGATTAGCCTTATCTTGTCTCCTGCTAAATCACGGAGGCCTGGGGAGTTCCTTCAGACCCCCAATAAATTTGTTTGTGGAGGCCTAGGGAGTTTCTTCAGACCCACAATAAAACTTGTTTAATCCTAAATAGGTCCTGTTAAGAATTCCTTCTTTTGGCCTGGCTCACGCCTGTAATCCCAGCACTATGGGAGGCCGAGATGGGTGGATCACAAAGTCAGGAGATTGAGACCATCCTGGCTAACACGGTGAAACCCCGTCTCTACTAAAAATACAAAAAGAAAAAAAAATTAGCTGGGCGTGGTGGCAGGTGCCTATAGTCCCAGCTACTCGGTAGGCTGAGGCAGGAGAATGGCGTGAACCCGGGAGGCGGAGCTTGCAGTGAGCCGAGATCCCGCCACTGCACTCCAGCCTGGGCGGACAGAGAGACGGAAAAAAAAAAAAAAAAAAAAAAAAAAGGAGGATTCCTCCTTTTTTGTCATGCCTTAAGACCCAGGAAAGGCCTAAGCAAAACTCTTGGTAGGCTTTTGCTACATCCCAGCCTTTGTATACTAGCACTGGCTTTTAATATTTAATGTAACCACTCAGTCAGTACTGAAACAGTTGTTATGGAGGCCTATGCTAGTGAGACCTGGCCTGCCACACACCTGGGTTCAAATCCTGTCTCTTTATATTAGCTAGATGATTTTTGACAAGTTACCTGGCCTTTCTGCACTTGTTTATTCCTAAAATGGGGATGATAAAAATAGCAAAATATAACATCTACCTCTGAGGGTTCTTGGGTGACCTAAATGAGTTTATATTTTTAAAATGTTTAAGCCATGTCTGGCATGTTGTAAGTACTCAATAAATATCAATTCTTGTACTCTTCTTATGTCTTACCCACTAATTAAACATTTCCTATGTGCTTTGTCTTGATCATAGATTTTAATTCTCACAACCCCGTGAGAAAATTGGTCCCACTTTACAAAGAACAAAACAAAGGTGTAGTGAAGTCATGGAGTTAGTGAAAGTAGCTGTCTGCTTCCAGAGTCCACAACATCTGTGCTGTGAGTGTCCTGAGGGAAGAAATGATAGCCATTTATGACTATATCCCCAGGGAGTTAGCACAAAACTGGTAACGAATAGGTGCTCAAAAAATACTTGTTAAATGAATGACCTAGTGTAATGGGCATTTTTGCCTTGAATTTAGAGACTTAGAGACGAGTGAACTGAAGCTCAAAAGAATTTGAAAACTTGCCAACACACCACAAATGAGTGAGCTGGGATAGAAACCCCAACTCCCTTATATATAAACGCTATTTTCTTTTTCTTTTCTTGTTTTCTTTTTTCTTTTCTTTTCTTTCTTCCTCCCTCCCTCCCTCCCTCCCTTCTTTCTTTTTCTTTCTTTCCTTTCTTTCCATCTTTTTTTTTTTTTTTAGATAGGGTCTCACTCTGTTGCCTAAACTGAAGTGTAGTGGCAAGATCACAGATCACTGCTGCCTCAGCCTCAACCTCCTGGGCTCAGGTGATTCTCCCACCTCAGCACCCCAACCCCCAACACCTGAGTAGCTGGACTACAGGCACCTGACACCATGCCCAGCTAATTTTACACATATATGTATGTATATATACATGTATGTATATATGTGTATGTATATACATGTATGTATATATGTGTGTATATGTATGTATATACATGTATGCATATGTATGTGTATATATACTTTTGTATATATACTTGTATGTATATGTATATATACTTGTATATATACTTGTGTATATATACACACATATATATATATACACACACACACTTTTTTGTAGAGACAGAGTTTCGCCTATAAAGGCTGTTTCCATCAAGAAATAATATTGGGCGGAGCAAGATGGCCGAATAGGAACAGCTCCAGTCTCCAACTCCCAGCGCGAGTGACACAGAAGACCGGTGATTTCTGCATTTTCAACTGAGGTACTGGGTTCATCTCACTGGGGAGTGCCGGACGATCGGTGCTGGTCAGCTGCTGCAGCCCGACCAGCGAGAGCTGAAGCAGGGCGAGGCATTGCCTCACCTGGGAAGCGCAAGGGGGAAGGGAATCCCTTTTCCTAGCCAGGGGAACTGAGACACACAACACCTGGAAAATCGGGTAACTCCCACCCCAATACTGCGCTTTAAGCAAACAGGCACACCAGGAGATCATATCCCACACCTGGCCGGGAGGGTCCCACACCCACGGAGCCTCCCTCATTGCTAGCACAGCAGTCTGTGATCTACCGGCAAGGCAGCAGCGAGGCTGGGGGAGGGGCGCCCACCATTGCTGAGGCTTAAGTAGGTAAACAAAGCTGCTGGGAAGCTCGAACTGGGTGGAGCTCACAGCAGCTCAAGGAAACCTACCTGTCTCCGTAGACTCCACCTCTGGGGACAGGGCACAGTAAACAATAACAAACGCAGTCGAAACCTCTGCAGACGCAAACAACTCTGTCTGACAGCTTTGAAGAGAGCAGTGGATCTCCCAACACGGAGGTTGAATCTGAGAAGGGACAGACTCCCTGCTCAAGTGGGTCCCTGACCTCTGAGTAGCCTAACTGGGAGACATCCCCCACTAGGGGCAGTCTGACACCCCACACCTCACAGGGTGGAGTACACCCCTGAGAGGAAGCTTCCAAAGCAAGAATCAGACAGGTGCACTCGCTGTTCAGAAATATTCTCTCTTATACAGCCTCTGCTGCTGATACCCAGGCAAACAGGGTCTGGAGTGGACCTCAAGCAATCTCCAACAGGCCTACAGCTGAGGGTCCTGACTGTTAGAAGGAAAACTATCAAACAGGAAGGACACCTACACCAAAACCCCATCAGTACATCATCATCATCAAAGACCAGAGGCAGATAAAACCACAAAGATGGGGAAAAAGCAGGGCAGAAAAGCTGGAAATTCCAAAAATAAGAGCGCATCTCCCCCGGCAAAGGAGCGCAGCTCATCGCCAGCAACGGATCAAAGCTGGACGGAGAATGACTTTGACGAGATGAGAGAAGAAGGCTTCAGTCCATCAAATTTCTCGGAGCTAAAGGAGGAATTACATACCCAGCGCAAAGAAACTAAAAATCTTGAAAAAAAAGTGGAAGAATTGATGGCTAGAGTAATTAATGCAGAGAAGGTCATAAACGAAATGAAAGAGATGAAAACCATGACACGAGAAATACGTGACAAATGCACAAGCTTCAGTAACCGACTCAATCAACTGGAAGAAAGAGTATCAGCGATTGAGGATCAAACGAATGAAATGAAGCGAGAAGAGAAACCAAAAGAAAAAAGAAGAAAAAGAAATGAACAAAGCCTGCAAGAAGTATGGGATTATGTAAAAAGACCAAATCTACGTCTGATTGGGGTGCCTGAAAGTGAGGGGGAAAATGTAACCAAGTTGGAAAACACTCTTCAGGATATCATCCAGGAGAACTTCCCCAACCTAGTAGGGCAGGCCAACATTCAAATTCAGGAAATACAGAGAACGCCACAAAGATACTCCTCGAGAAGAGGAACTCCAAGACACATAATTGCCAGATTCACCAAAGTTGAAATGAAGGAAATAATCTTAAGGGCAGCCAGAGAGAAAGGTCGGGTTACCCACAAAGGGAAGCCCATCAGACTAACAGCAGATCTCTCAGCAGAAACTCTACAAGCCAGAAGAGGGTGGGGGCCAATATTCAACATTCTTAAAGAAAAGAATTTTCAACCCAGAATTTCATATCCAGCCAAACTAAGTTTCATAAGTGAAGGAGAAATAAAATCCTTTACAGATAAGCAAATGCTTAGAGATTTTGTCACCACTAGGCCTGCCTTGCAAGAGACCCTGAAGGAAGCACTAAACATGGAAAGGAACAACCGGTACCAGCCATTGCAAAAACATGCCAAAATGTAAAGACCATCAAGGCTAGGAAGAAACTGCATCAACTAACGAGCAAAATAACCAGTTAATATCATAATGGCAGGATCAAGTTCACACATAACAATATTAACCTTAAATGTAAATGGACTAAATGGTCCAATTAAAAGACACAGACTGGCAAACTGGATAAAGAGTCAAGACCCATCAGTCTGCTGTATTCAGGAGACCCATTTCACACACAGAGACAAACATAGGCTCAAAATAAAGGGATGGAGGAAGATTTACCAAGCAAATGGAAAACAAAAAAAAGCAGGGGTTGCAATCCTAGTCTCTGATAAAACAGACTTTAAACCATCAAAGATCAAAAGAGACAAAGAAGGCCATTACATAATGGTAAAGGGATCAATTCAACAGGAAGAGCTAACTATCCTAAATATATATGCACCCAATACAGGAGCACCCAGATTCATAAAGCAAGTCCTTAGAGACTTACAAAGAGACTTAGACTCCCATACAATAATAATGGGAGACTTCAACACTCCACTGTCAACATTAGACAGATCAACGAGACAGAAAGTTAACAAGGATATCCAGGAATTGAACTCATCTCTGCAGCAAGCAGACCTAATAGACATCTATAGAACTCTCCACCCCAAATCAACAGAATATACATTCTTCTCAGCACCACATCACACTTATTCCAAAATTGACCACATAGCTCGAAGTAAAGCACTCCTCAGCAAATGTAAAAGAACACAAATTATAACAAACTGTCTCTCAGACCACAGTGCAATCAAATTAGAACTCAGGACTAAGAAACTCAATCAAAATCGCTCAACTACATGGAAACTGAGCAACCTGCTCCTGAATGACTACTGGGTACATAACGAAATGAAGGCAGAAATAAAGATGTTCTTTGAAACCAATGAGAACAAAGAGACAACATACCAGAATCTCTGGGACACATTTAAAGCAGTGTGTAGAGGGAAATTTATAGCACTAAATGCCCACAAGAGAAAGCTGGAAAGATCTAAAATTGACACTCTAACATCGCAATTAAAAGAACTAGAGAAGCAAGAGCAAACACATTCGAAAGCTAGCAGAAGGCAAGAAATAACTAAGATCAGAGCAGAACTGAAGGAGATAGAGACACAAAAAACTCTCCAAAAAATCAATGAATCCAGGAGTTGGTTTTTTGAAAAGATCAACAAAATTGACAGACCACTAGCAAGACTAATAAAGAAGAAAGAGAGAAGAATCAAATTGATGCAATTAAAAATGATAAAGGGGATATCACCACCAACCCCACAGAAATACAAACTACCATCAGAGAATACTATAAACACCTCTACACAAATAAACTGCAAAATCTAGAAGAAATGGATAATTTCCTGGACACTTACACTCTTCCAAGACTAAACCAGGAAGAAGTTGAATCCCTGAATAGACCAATAGCAGGCTCTGAAATTGAGGCAATAATTAATAGCCTACCAACCAAAAAAAGTCCAGGACCAGATGGATTCACAGCTGAATTCTAACAGAGGTACAAGGAGGAGTTGGTACCATTCCTTCTGAAACTATTCCAATCAATAGAAAAAGAGGGAATCCTCCCTAACTCATTTTATGAGGCCAACATCATCCTGATACCAAAGCCTGGCAGAGACACAACAAAAAAAGAGAATTTTAGACCAATATCCCTGATGAACATCGATGCAAAAATCCTCAATAAAATACTGGCAAACCGGATTCAGCAACACATCAAAAAGCTTATCCACCATGATCAAGTGGGCTTCATCCCTGGGATGCAAGGCTGGTTCAACATTCACAAATCAATAAACATAATCCAGCATATAAACAGAACCAAAGACAAAAACCACATGATTATCTCAATAGATGCAGAAAAGGCTTTTGACAAAATTCAACAGCCCTTCATGCTAAAAATGCTCAATAAATTCGGTATTGACGGAACGTACCTCAAAATAATAAGAGCTATTTATGACAAACCCACAGCCAATATCATACTGAATGGGCAAAAACTGGAAAAATTCCCTTTGAAAACTGGCACAAGACAGGGATGCCCTCTCTCACCACTCCTATTCAACATAGTGTTGGAAGTTCTGGCTAGGGCAATCAGGCAAGAGAAAGAAATCAAGGGTATTCAGTTAGGAAAAGAAGAAGTCAAATTGTCCCTGTTTGCAGATGACATGATTGTATATTTAGAAAACCCCATTGTCTCAGCCCAAAATCTCCTTAAGCTGATAAGCAACTTCAGCAAAGTCTCAGGATACAAAATTAATGTGCAAAAATCACAAGCATTCTTATACACCAGTAACAGACAAACAGAGAGCCAAATCAGGAATGAACTTCCATTCACAATTGCTTCAAAGAGAATAAAATACCTAGGAATCCAACTTACAAGGGATGTAAAGGACCTCTTCAAGGAGAACTACAAACCACTGCTCAGTGAAATAAAAGAGGACACAAACAAATGGAAGAACATACCATGCTCATGGATAGGAAGAATCAATATCGTGAAAATGGCCATACTGCCCAAGGTAATTTATAGATTCAATGCCATCCCCATCAAGCTACCAATGAGTTTCTTCACAGAATTGGAAAAAACTGCTTTAAAGTTCATATGGAACCAAAAAAGAGCCCGCATCTCCAAGACAATCCTAAGTCAAAAGAACAAAGCTGGAGGCATCACGCTACCTGACTTCAAACTATACTACAAGGCTACAGTAACCAAAACAGCATGGTACTGGTACCAAAACAGAGATATAGACCAATGGAACAGAACAGAGTCCTCAGAAATAATACCACACATCTACAGCCATCTGATCTTTGACAAACCTGAGAGAAACAAGAAATGGGGAAAGGATTCCCTATTTAATAAATGGTGCTGGGAAAATTGGCTAGCCATAAGTAGAAAGCTGAAACTGGATCCTTTCCTTACTCCTTATACGAAAATTAATTCAAGATGGATTAGAGACTTAAATGTTAGACCTAATACCATAAAAACCCTAGAGGAAAACCTAGGTAGTACCATTCAGGACATAGGCATGGGCAAAGACTTCATGTCTAAAACACCAAAAGCAACGGCAGCAAAAGCCAAAATTGACAAATGGGATCTCATTAAACTAAAGAGCTTCTGCACAGCAAAAGAAACTACCATCAGAGTGAACAGGCAACCTACAGAATGGGAGAAAATTGTTGCAATCTACTCATCTGACAAAGGGCTAATATCCAGAACCTACAAAGAACTCAAACAAATTTACAAGAAAAAAACAAACAACCCCATCAAAAAGTGGGCAAAGGATATGAACAGACATTTCTCAAAAGAAGACATTCATACAGCCAACAGACACATGAAAAAATGCTCATCATCACTGGCCATCAGAGAAATGCAAATCAAAACCACAATGAGATACCATCTCACACCAGTTAGAATGGCAATCATTAAAAAGTCAGGAAACAACAGATGCTGGAGAGGATGTGGAGAAATAGGAACACTTTTACACTGTTGGTGGGATTGTAAACTAGTTCAACCATTATGGAAAACAGTATGGCGATTCCTCAAGGATCTAGAACTAGATGTACCATATGACCCAGCCATCCCATTACTGGGTATATACCCAAAGGATTATAAATCATGCTGCTATAAAGACACATGCACACGTATGTTTATTGCAGCACTATTCACAATAGCAAAGACTTGGAATCAACCCAAATGTCCATCAGTGACAGATTGGATTAAGAAAATGTGGCACATATACACCATGGAATACTATGCAGCCATAAAAAAGGATGAGTTTGTGTCCTTTGTAGGGACATGGATGCAGCTGGAAACCATCATTCTTAGCAAACTATCACAAGAACAGAAAACCAAACACCGCATGTTCTCACTCATAGGTGGGAACTGAACAATGAGATCACTTGGACTCAGGAAGGGGAACATCACACGCCGGGGCCTATCATGGGGAGGGGGGAGGGGGGAGAGATTGCATTGGGAGTTATACCTGATGTAAATGACGAGTTGATGGGTGCAGCACAGCAACATGGCACAAGTATACATATGTAACAAACCTGCACGTTATGCACATGTACCCTACAACTTAAAGTATAATAATAATAAATAAATTTTTAAAAAAAGAAATAATATTGAGTTTGTAATGACCTGATGGGTTCTTCCTGCCTGCTACACAAAATCAAGTCACTGAGACCACAGCATTTCAGTAAAGAAAGTTTGACTGATGCAAACCTGCCCATGCTATGTGGGAGACAGAGTTATTACTCATATCAGTCTCCCCAGAAAATGTGGAGGTTAGGGATTTTCAGATAGTATGGTGGGCAGGGGGCTAGGCAATGGGTGCTGCTGCTTGGTTGGGGATGCAATCATAGGAGTGTGGAAAATGGTCGTTGTGCACTGAGTCTGCTTCTGGGTGGGGGCCACAGGACTGAGTGAGTCACTGGTCTGGGTGGGGCCATCAGGTCCTCAGAAATACAAAAACCTGAAAAGACATCTCAAAAGAACAATCTTAGGTTCTACAATAGTGATGTTAATTATAGGAGTAATGGGGAAATTGCAGATCTTGTGATATCCAGCAGAATTCAGGCCACTCTCATCCTCCTAATTTGGTGGACTTGCATTAGTTTTATAAGGGCAACTTAGTTTTTGGGAAGGGCTATCATCATTTAAACTTTAAATTAAATTTCTCCCAAAGTTAGCTTTGCCCACACCCAGGAATGACCAAGGACAGTTTGGAGATTAAAGGCAAGATGGAGTTGATTAGATCAGATCTCTTTCACTGCCATAATTTTCTGTTATAATTTTTGCAAAGGTGGTTTCAACTTTATTCACTGGGAGAGATGACAGTGTGGCAAGAAGACTGACTGGTGAGCAAGCATTTAAAAATGACCAAACTCGAGAGGGCTGCATGAGTCGTTTTGAGGATAATTGACCAACAGAAGCTAAAATTAATGCATTTGTTCACATGCAACTTGATTACCAGAGTTTTCACTTCTGCTGGAGCCTCTAAAGAGTAGCAGAATCATTTCCCCATGCTTCCTTCCACTTTCAGCTTATGGGTTAATGGAACTTCTTCGGCGATCTTATATAGCCTTTAGCAGTTATCATAGTTTGAGTTCCGTGAAAAATTCAGAGCAAGTACATAGTTTTTTTGGGAGGTGTTGAGAACACGTGTAGGAAAGTGGGAAGGTGATTCAGAGAAGGCAAGGCATCTGATAAGGGATATATTATCAAGCCTTCTGCTCACAATAGGTAATTGAAATTAATCCCATGGGGAAGCTCTGGAAAATGGTGAAAAACACAGGTCTCAAATTTATCCCACATGAAGGGAAAAGGAACTGAGGTGTTATACACTATCAGCAAAGTCATTGAAGGCTGCTCCCAGCAGTGTTAATTCCTTGGTGCTTCAAACCTGCCACATATAGGTACAGAGTGGTTTCTGCTGTTCCAGAAAAAGCCATCAAGCACATAGATGTAGATGCGGCCACTTGGAAGTCAGTGGGAGCACTCTGAAATGCTAAGAGTTCACGGGATATGGACAGGGAACCAGCAGAGTCTGCTAAAAAGGAGCTCTTTTTGCTGCTTCCCACTACAGCAGCTCACCAAGAGGGCAATTATATGGAGAAAAAAATTACCTACTTATTCAACTGGGTTTGTTGGGGGAAGGTTATGCAAGTACTATACATTTTAGGTTAGGCATTGCACAGTCATTTCCAAAAAGAAGTATGCAGGAGACACTGGACCACATCTATTGGTTAGAGTGTTTGATAAGTGGCCCATGTCTGTACCTCTTAACCCTGAATTCATTTAAATGGATTCCTGAATTTGGTTATGTGAAAAGGAATAAGAGAATCTGTACTTAGGGGAATGAGGGAGTGGTAAGAGGAGAAGGCTCAGAGGAGGCACACTGTATGCATTATTAGATTTGTTCTTAATCTCAGAAGGAAAGAATACATATATTTTCTGAAATATCAGTGTGCTTTCCAGAATCAGTGAGGTCATGGAAACTGTAATCTTTGCCATGTGCTCTCACAGCCACAATTATGCTAATGAAACCAGGAATGGGGGTTGCTCTGGTGAACATGGTGAAATCAGACTTGAGTCTGGGAGCTGGAGGCGGATGGAAAAGCATGTGGAGTCGTCGGCAGTTGTTTCTGTGTTCAAGGCTTAGGTCTGAGGTTGATGGGCCCCTGATCTTCCTTTCATTCTCCTAACACATGGGTCCACATCCGAGTATGGAGTAGAGGACAGCAAGATATGCCATCAGTGTTAATCTGATCTTTCATCAGCAAATACTGGAGGGAAATCATTTTCAGAAGGTTTTAAAACTAGATTTGGGGCATAGAGAGTCAGGCGCTGTTGCTATTTTTACTCATTTTCTTAAACAAAGGGGCTCGGATGCTATTGTGGAGTTACAGTAATGTGGACCTCAAGAAGTCACAACAGGTACCCATTAGCATTTAGAGCTCTACCTCTAGAGGTTGAGTTAAAATATTGAATATGCTTTCAAACCATCATACTACCTTTATTCCAAAGACATCTAAAAGAGCCTAAGGAAGGTAGATTTATTTGGTGTGTCCATGCAATCTTCAGTGTCTTTCTGTCTCCTTCTCCTTTCCACCATTCCTTGTTCTCTATATAGAAAATGTCTTCAAAATATAGAGTGGGTCTGTATATTTGCATAACAGCAGTCCTCTATATAAAAATAAATTCTGAATAGATTGCTCCATTGTATATACATGTGGGCACGCATGTCACATACACTGATTTATTTTTCTAAGAACAAATGTCTTAATGTTTCTCTTCCTTGAGAAAAATCACCGACTGCCAGAATCTCAAATTCTATGTAGAGCTTTGCAATAACAGAAAATATATATGTAAAAGGCCACAGAGAGATCAACTATAGTGAGGAGTTAGATTTTTGTTTCAAATAGCTCTGAATCTCCAAAGATTTCACAAGTCAAGTAGAAGGCTATTCGTGGAATGGCTTTGTCCTCTACTCTTTAGGACATTCTTTAGAACACTGATCAGTGTAAGTAACATAACCAAGGCTCATTCTTTCCCTGAAGCAAAGAGGACCTAGGTCACAGGATTTCTACAGGACTGTGGAAAAAACACAGATTTGGAAACATATAGTTCTGAGTTCAAATCCAACCCCTGCCACTTACTTGGGCACATTTCTAAACCTCTTGGAATCTGTTTCCTCCTCTAGAAAATGGGGCTATTCACACCCTTATCAAAGTGTTATTGTGAAGATGAGATACACTGTATTTTAAAGCACCTGGCCCAAAGTAGGTGTCAAGAACTGCAAAGGGTCTAAGATTCGATGCTACTTGCAAACTAACAAGCTAGCCTGTCACAGTTTTATGGATGCTGGTAGAAGACATCAGATACCTGGGTCAGAAATGAGGGACAGTTTATTACTCACAGAAATAATCATAGACAGATTATCAGCAGTTTTTGCATCAGTTTTCCAAGCCCCCATTCCCACAGGATGATCCAAAGAGGGCCAGGTGATACCTGCATATGCAAGTGGGTTCTATTACAGGAGAGAAACCCTGAGCTTAGAAAACCTGAATCTTTTACAATGGACAGTACGCATGTTTTCCTTTTACTCCAGAAGGAGCCATTGCCTTTATTATACTAGACGGTAAGGGTGTTGGTCCCTTGCTCTGGAAGGAGGCACTATGTCTGTCTTCTAAGGCATCCTTGAAAAGGTAGTCCAGAATCAAGAGCAGTGAATCTGCTTGCAAGATGCACAGATGTATAAGAGACTCATGGGAGGAATAATACTCCCATTTATTGAGTAGATTCTCAATAAATGGTGGTTGGCAAGGGAAGTGGGAAAAGGATGACAAAAAATGATAACTATTTCCCTGGGTTCTGTATTGATCCCATTTTGCAAGTCCTCAAGGAATATAACTACATAAATTTGCCTTATAAATGAGACTCAGTGTGATGCTGTGAAGAGAAGAAAAGCTTTATAGTCATAAAGACATGGGTTCAGATACTAGCTTAGCCATTCACCAGCTGGGCAACCTTAGTTGTTTCTTAACTTCTGTGATCCTCTGTTTCCATATCTGTAAAAAGGGGTGACCATAATATAAGCTACTAAGTGCTGTATTAGACACTAACATATATAAATGTGTGTGGCATATAGAAAGAATCCAATAAACGTAACTATTGCATTCTATTAAAAACAGGCATTTATTGAACATCTACTACCTGTCCTTCATTTTTTCATTTGACAAATGATTATTGTGCATGTACTTTTTACCAGGCACCATGATAGGCAGTGAGAATACAAAGATAGGCCTAGAATGATCATTCCCTTTGAGGACAGCACAGTCCAGGGGTGGAAACAGCTAAATTATTGTAATAGAAGGCAAGTACCCAAGCAGAGATTGCAACCAAGTGCTCTGAGAACTCAGAGAACATAAAAAAAAAAAAACAAAACAAAAAAAACCCAGAGGAGGCTGAGAAGGCTTCACTCAAAAGGCGAAATTTGAATTTGGTTCCAACCACTCCAACTTTAGCTCCAACACTTGTGTAAAGATCCTGAGATGATTTAATGCTTTCATATCCCCTGAAATCCAGAGCAACCCCTCCCATCTCTCAGCTTTTGTCAAAGAAGAAGGAAAGAGAAGGGAAATGAGAAGCAAAGGAAGGGAAGGAAAGGAAATGTAGAGAGAGAAGGACACACCATTTGGAGCTGTTAGCAAGTGTTGAGAGTGTCAGAGGACCAATAAATAGTGCACTCTCCCTTCTCTGAGTTCCAAACCAAATGGGAAATAAGACAAAAGAGTCAGCCTATGGAGGCCAAAACATCATATGTATTACTGATAAGGCCAATGTTAGAAATTATTCAGACATCTAGGTTCCTTCCATTTTGTGGATCTGCCATTCCCTTAGGGTTTTGTTTTTATCTATATGATGTAAGAAAGAAAGAAAAGTTCCAGGGCTAGAGGCACTCTCTTTAAGGAGATGACCTGGAAGTTGCACATATCACTTCAGCTCATGTCCCACTGAACCAAACTTAATCACATAAGCCTATCCAGCTGCAAGGGGGGCTGGGCAGGCATATTTCTGCTGAAATTCAGGGGATCCTGTTACTAAAAGAAAGAAGTGAGAATGAACATGTAAAACTGTTAGCAGTCCTCACAGTAGGTTCCGACAGGAAGTAGAGAAAAGAAAGCAGATTTGGAGGGAAGCTTTGGACATATTGTTAAGAAAGTAATTGACAATTAAAGGTTCAGGGGTAAAGTCAGGGCTGGGACAAAGAGTTGAAAGTCATCCTCACAATAGGGAGGTTGCTCTGAAGCCATGAGGACAACTCAGAGATCCCCTAAAAATGTACAAGGGAAACATCTTTGAGGACATCTGCCTTAAGTGTTGAGAATAGAAAGTAGAGTCAGAAAAGGAACAGAGAAGTAGGAGAATTTATGGGTTTTACACCATAGTGGCCAAGGGAGAGTTTCAAAACAAAAGGCATAGTCAACACTGATTAACACTTCAGAGAGAATAAAGATTATGTGAATTAAGAAATGGCTATGAAACTTAAATTTAAGATGACATTGGTAAATTGTAAGAGAACAGGGTCAACAGATTTAAAAGGGAAGATGTGCCATGTTTCAAAGGACTAAGAAAAAGGTTCATAGTGAAGATGTAATGGAAGCAAGTATAGACACATTAAAAAATAATTAAATGTTAAGTGGAAAACAAGGGCCAGGACATTACCTTGGGAGGCAGCAGGTTCCCAGGAAGGGGCTTCAGAGGATGGGGAAGATGTGAAAAGGCTTGTGAGCTGAGGGTAAAGATTCAGTGGTGAGAGTGAGGAAAATACAGGAAGACAAAATTTCCAGGCAGGTTGGAGTAAGGAGTGGTGTATCACGGGAGTGTGTAGGAGAGTGGACCCTGGAGAGACAGAGGAACACTCCACTTTTTTTTAGAAAAGGATGGAAATGGGAAGAAGGTGGAATAAGACTCTATAAAATGAGGGGCTGGAGAGAAAATAGGTAGAAGTGTATCTAATGATTGCTAATCTTCTAGCAACCATTAGAAAGGGAATAGACCTGTAAGGCAGATAATATTTTCCCAAAATTGCCTTAACAATAAAAAACTAAATTAATAAAATTAAAAAGCAGTTCTACATGCTTTTCCAGAAACCTGCTACTTCCTATCCACAAGTAGAGTCTGTTTTCCCTTCTGTTGAAACCGAGTGGGCCTTCATGACTGCGTCAACAACTAGAATTCAGCAGAAGTGATGTGTGACTTTCAAAACTAGATTCGAAAAGCTACTCTATATTCTGGCTACTCTATATACCTGGCGTTCTCTTTCTTGGGATGCTCACCCTTTAAATAGAACCACCATATTGTAAGGAAGCCCAGGCTATGTGGAGACATCATGTATAAGTATTCTAGCCAACCTCCCCAGCTAACATCACATATTAGTGAACATGTCCTCAGACAATTCTAGCCTCCAGCTGTCAAGTCACCAGTAGCCTCTGTCTCCCAACTGGGGCCCCATTGAGTAACAGAGATAAACCACTTCTGCTGTGCCCTGTCCAAATTCCTGACCTCAGAATCCATGAGCATAATAAGTGTTTGTTTTATGTCACAGAGTTTGGGAGTAATTTCTTTTTTTCTTTCCTTCTTTTTTTTTTTTTTTTTTTTTTTGGTGGTGGTTGTTGTTGTTGTTGTTGTTGTTGTTGTTGTTGTTGTTGTTTCAGGGAGCAGAGTCTTGATCTGTCACCCAGGCAGGAATGCAGTGCTGCAATCTTGGCTCACTGCAAACTGCAACCTCTGCCTCCCAGGCTCAAGCTATCCTTCCACCTCAGTCTCCCAAGTAGCTGGGACTACAGGCATGTGCCACAACACCTGGCTAATTTTTGTATTTTTTGTAGAGACGGGGTTTTGCCATGTTGCCCAGGCTGGTCTTGAACTCCTGGACTGAAGTGATCCACCTGCCTCGGCCTCCCAAAGTGCTGGGATTACAGGCATGAGCCACTGCGCCCAGTGGGAGTAACTTTTTATACAGCAATAGATGACCACAACAACCAGGCTGGGAAGTGGGAAGGCTTTCTTAAATAGAGCTGTGGGGAATTGACAATGTGTCTTTTAGAGAGAAATGAAAAGCTTTCAGTGAAATGGAACCTACCTGAGGAGTGTATAACACAGATTTGTAGGGGAAATGGACCCAGGGTATCAACATTCTTGAGCTAAGTCAAAAACCTGGAAATGTGGACAGTCCTATCAGGCCCACAGAGGGAAGGAAGACCCTGCCTCCTTAACATCTTGAATTCATTATCCCAGCAGCATCTCTGACCATCATCCCAAACCAGTTCCCACACATTCTCCTACTGCCAATCTGCATTCTTCCTTCTTATTTCCTGTCTTAGAAAGGTTGGCAGCACTAACTAGCCACCCAAGCTGGAAATTAAGGAGTATCCCTCTGAAATGGAGCCCCTTTTCTTCACTTCCATGTGCTATTGCTTTAGTTAAGGCCTTAACTATCTTCTGCTTGCACTGTGGTGCATGAGATATTTTACAAAAATGGCCACAATTCTTCCCCTTTCTGTATCCACAGTTTCTGTAATGTGACTTTGCAGTTTCTCCATTAAGAGAGGAACTCTGTTTGCTTTCCCTTGAATCTGAGCTTGTTTTGTGATACACGTTGGCCAAGAGAATAAAGCAGAAGTAATGTTGTGCCAATTCTGGACCTAGACCTAAAGAGGTCTTGTGCATTTCTACTCACTCTCTTGGAACTCAGCCTTATGAACAAGCCTAGGCTAGTCTGCTGGAGGATAAAAGACCAAATGGAGCAGAAACAAGCCATCACATCTGACACCATCATAGGCCAGACAGCTCCCAAGCAATACAGCCACTGATTGCAGATGCATGAGTGAGCCCAGCTGAGACCAGAAGAATCACACAGCTGAGTCAGCCCAGATTGCCAACTTGCAGAACTGTGAGCTAAACAAATAGTTTTTGCTTTAAGCACTAAGTTTTGAAGTAGTTTGTCATGCAGCAAAAGCTAACTGATACATAAGACAATGGCTTCCTAAATAATCTTCCTGCTTCCAAGCCCACCAACCTCCCCTGGCAACCACCACCAATACAGCATCCATTCTGCCAGACTCATCAAAAACTCGTCTGAATTTTTTACTTCCCTTCTTAAAATCTACCAGTAACTTCCCATCAACCACAGTATAAACTCAACCTTCAAAGACTTAGAAATAATTTAGAGCTTTTAAAAAATTTAGCCCCAGACTCATTTCCTAGAATTCCTCACCTCCTAGCCCTCCTCATCTGTCAACTTACCATCTAGCCATGTTCTACTATTCTATGTTCCATGAAAACACCCCATGCTTGACATTTCTCCAAGCCTTTTCTCTTACTGTTCTCTCTACTAAGAATAGCCCTTCCGCCCTCTTCTCCATTTCTCCATCTTCATGCCCCCTAGAGCCTAGCACAGTTCCTGGCATATAATAAGTGCTTAGCATATATTGAGATGAGTGAACAAATTACATTTCATGATGGTGCTCTGATCCAATTATAGCACTAAAGAAGTGCTTACTATGTGGCCAAGTACTGTGTAAATGCCACAGCAACCCTATTGGGCATATATTACCACTATCATCACCATCATAATTGTCCTCATTTTGCAGATGAAGAAACTTAGGTTTGGAGAAATCAGGTGACTTACCAAAAGTTACTCTACTAAAATAAATGATGGCAGCCCAGTAATGAAAAGCCTGGGGAATCTGATACTACCTTCTACTGTGAGGAGTATCAGCCCCAGCTATTCCAATCTATGTACCTGGTTCTGTTTTCTTAACTTGCCCTTCCTGACTTTTTCAATTTTGAACTTCTAATTAAATGTTTCAAAGTGCTTGTCACTAGTTTGCTCTACTCATCTTCTTTCTTTTAATGTGTGTCTTCCAAAGGGAGATTGAAAACAAATCTAAATGTATATTAAGGACCAGAATTTTAGGCATTGAACTAGAGAAGAATCTCCCTTGGAATCTAAAATCTTTGTTGGAGTAGATTCTTCTCCTAAAATCAGCAAATTGTGGGACATGGTCTGTTTTTGTACAGCCCTCAAGCTAAGAACAATTTTTACATTTCTTAAAGATTGTAAAACACACACACACAAAGAATATGCAACAGAGAGTCATATGTGGCTCACAAAACCTAAAATATTTACTATCTGGCTCCTTACAGAAAAAGTTTGCTGACCTCTATCTTGGGCCATTCTTCCACTCATATTCTTCCCTGATAGTCTGGGTTCCCCCAGAAGCAGACTCTGGGGAAAGGATTCCAGTGCAAATTATTTATTGAGGTAGTGATCCTGGTAAACACCAATAATGAAGTGGAAAAATTGAGACAGAGAAGGGCTGGGAAGTGTGCATTGTCAAATGGGTTATCCCTGTGGGCAATTAGAGTTTAAACCCACTGGGGACTGTGGAAGACAGTGTAGATCACACACGTCAGAGCCAAGGGATGTGTGAGCCAGGGCATTTATCCATCAACTCCCATCAGTCATTGGCTACGGGCTATTCCCTGGGAAGTGTTAATTCCCCAGCACTACCGGCCTTCCCAGGGCAAACTTGTTCCAATTGCCAGATAAACCTCTTAGGCAAGGGGTTGCAGGTGCTGGTGGTTGGATGTCAGGCAAACACACACAGAAATGGTAAATGCCAAGGGGATATAGGTGGGGCAGTGATAGCATTTGCCACATCCCTTTCCCCCATTCTACTGTGAATAAACTGTACTTTTAAAAAAAATATATACCAGTGTCAAAATTTAAAATTCACAAAATGGGGTGTAAAGAAATATAACTTTATTTCTTGCTCTTGAGCTCCCCCCATCCCTATTGATGGTGCTAACTCTAGACATCTCAGTTTCTTAGCTTTAATTGCTTCTTTCAGGTATACTGTTTTTCTGATTTTTGCCTATCTATCAAAAATTCTTCCCCCTCTTTTTCCCAATATGGTTACTAGGTCCATTTAAAAAAAAATTGAGACAGGACCTCGCTCTGTCACCCAGGTGCAATCATGATCGTACAGTAGTGCGATCATGGCTCACTGCAGCCTCAACCTCCCAGGGTCAAGCGACTTCCTGCCTCAGCCTCCCAGGTAGCTGGGACTATGGGCACATGCCACTATGCCTGATTAATTTTTTTGTATTTTTAGTAGAGATGGGGTTTTGCCATGTTGCCCAGTGTCAGATCCAGGAGTCCAGGTCCAGCCCATGCTGAAGTCCAAGGGCGGATGGGCAGAAAGAACACTTCGGGGGTTGTAGGCAGGTAAAATGTAGTTTTATTCAGCAGCAGCTCTCATCAATAGCTTACTCACACTAGCTCTCTCACACTGTCCGCCTTTATCTCAGCTGTCTGCTCTGGTTCTGTGGCTTCTGCTGCCCCCATGCCTGCAACTGCATGGCCGGCTCTCCGTTGCCTTCAGGGTTAGCAGCTTAACTCTGTCTCTGGGCATGAGCAAGCCGAGCTGTGTCCTGGCTCCCTCCTGTCCATCTGCAAGATGGAAAGCTTTGGCTCTCTCTCTCTTTCTCTGGGCACCAGCATGCCTACCATGTCAAGCCATGTTGAGCTGAGCTGAGCCCCAAGAACCCCTATACAGCATTAGCAGGGCAATTATACCTTTTACAGAAAATAGTAAGCCAAGCATGAACGTACACAAACAAGTTATATAGCAAGTAGAGGTGTGTGCCTGTGTGCCGTACTCACTGAGTCATGCAGGCCTGGATATCCACCTCAGCCTATTCCTTGACCAAAGCACATCCATGTACCTTATACCCAGGCTGGTCTCAAACTCCTGGGCTCAAGTGATCTGCCTGTCTCAGCCTCCCACAGTGCTAGTATTATAGACATGAGCCACAGTGCCCAGCCAACTAGGTGCACTTTTATGACTGGAGGAAAGATGGCCTGGTCCTCCTGCTATCCTCTGGGAGTAGCCTGGACCACCTACTCATTTGGCATCCTGCCCTGGTCTCCACTGAGTTACGGCTAGTTTCTGGACATTGTGCTGGCATCTTCTACTATTGATCATAGACCTTGCCATTGCCTCCATGGTGAGGTCCCCAAACTCTACAGCTTCCTTGTCCTCAGACTTTCTTGAACACATCTCTCCTTTCAATGTTTCTGTGCCCAAGTTAGGGGTCCTGGAACTCTCTACTGCCTCTGGAGTATGCGAGACTGTGAGGCTGTGGAGGTACCTCTCTCCACTGCTGTTACTTGGCTTCTTCCTCATCAAGAAGGAGGCACAATGTTGTTGCAGATTTCTCTGAAATGTTTGTATTAATCCAGGATATGCCTGGTGAGATGGTCACTTACCCCAGTGCTCTCAGATTCTCCCAAGCCTATCTGGGTGTTCCTACCACCCCTTACTTCTGCCCCCAAAGAGGGCTATTTGGAGGATGGAAAGAATGGGAATGTAGGGGGACACTTGCATCTTCTTCCTTTCTCTGTGCCCAGCGTCACCTCCCAGAACTGGAACGCTGTTCCCTCTCCAGTTGCAGGAGTGTCCCTGACTTTCACTGTGTCCCTGTTTTTCCTACTCTATGGCTTTTCTACAGCCAACTCTTGTCTTAGTCCATTTGGGCTGCTATAAGAAAATACCACAGAACAAGTTGCTTATAAACAACAAACATTTATTTCTCACATTTCTGGAGGCTGAAAAAGTCCAAGACCAAAACACCAGCAGACTTTGTGTCTTATGAGGGTCCACTTCCCGGTTGAAAGATGGCATTTTCTTGCTGTGTCCTCACATGATGGAAGGAGCAAGGCAGCTCTCTGGGGCCTCTTTTATAAGAGCACTAATCCCATTCATGAGAGTTCTCCCCTCATGAACTAATCATCTCCCAAAGGCCCCACCTCTTAATACCATCATATTAGAGATTAGGTTTCAACATAATGAATTTTGGGGAGACACAAACTTTCAGACCATAGTAACCATCTAAGCTTTGGTTTCTATTATACAGGGGCCCAACTTTGGGAGTCCTAAGAAAACGCCTTTATTTCTTTTTTTAGTCTGGCTTTCAAGACTATTGCCCCAGTAAGGGTTTTTTTTTAATCTAGTTGAAATTTAAAACTGAACAATGACTATTTTGTCCTATGCTGTATCTACCTCCTCCTCCCAGGACAGTAGGCCTTCATCTTATTGCATAATCTTAATGGCAGAAGAACAGCAGGTGCTTCCTCTTTTCTTCTTCTTCTCCTCCTCCTCTTCCTCTTCCTCCTCCTCCTTTAATAACTACCCACCAAAGAGGGAAAACACATTTGGATAGTATTTTAAAACATTATCCTGGCATCCAAAATAATAAAATCATGGGAAGTAGTGGAGTGTTGACATCTATTTTTTCATTATTTCTACTTCAAGAAAATGAAAATTGGTTTGTCAATAATTAAAATATTGCGTTATTTTTATTGCATTTTGCATAAACCTTAATTCAAGTTAATTATTGTTATCGAGAGAGGAAATTTGAAGCCAGAGGGCAAAATCTTTAAATATTACCTCAAACATACGAGGTAAAACACTTTAAAATGTCTTCTCAGGACAGAATAAGAATACTCCTTATTTAGAAGACAAAATTCTCATCATCAATTATCAGCTGATAGGTCTAGAACACCCACCAGAAGTCACATTTGTGTTAATGACATTTCATTTCTCAATGTGCACATACCCTTACAATTTTAGGCTCAATTTTTAAAACTTGGAACATATATTTGGGAAAGGATGAGTTTTGTATGTGAATAAGGTTACAGTGGGTAGGGCGTTCTGTTGAGCTATTTGAACAGGGCCAAAATGATTTTTATCCCAAACTGCCAAGGTGCTAAACATTTTACCATTAGACTGTTATTCCTGTAACTTAGGAATTACCCTAATCAGCAATCCTGTTTTAAAATCCTTTCATTATCTTCACCAAATATATAATGCACACTATCTACAAGTCATTATTCTAGGGCTTAATGATGAGTTGGGCATGAAAGGTGGGCAGAGACAAGGGAGAAGCAACAAATAAGTAAATGAAATAAATCAACAGCAGCTTTGTGTGGCTTCTTTTGTCAGAGGTTCTTTCTTCCTTTTGGAATTAGGCTTGAGGAAAACTTTGGGTATCTGAAGAGAGAGCATGAAGAAGGAGGATAAATAGAAGCTGCTAGAAACTATCAGATTTCCTTAATATAGCTTGTAATTTCTCCCTCCCTCACAAACACATTTTAAGATTTCTCAAGTCAGGATTTGTCCTGCAATCCAAAAATAGATTTAATAAGGCAGTGTATTTTTTGTCTTAAATTATTAAATTGTGCTTGTTATTAAATAGTGCTTCTTATAATCCATGCCATGTTACACTTAAAGAGATCAGTAATATTTTAATTAAAAATTTTATTGAGGTAATTGTCAATTTAGATGAAGTCATAAGATATAATAGCGGGAGAGCCCACATGTCCTTTAACCAGTTTCCCCTAATGGTAACATTTTGCAAAAGTAGTTCAATATTACAATCAGAATATTAAGAATTTGTAGAACTTACTTGGATTTCCCCAGTTTTGCTTGTATTCGTGTGTATGTTTAGTTCTATCAATTTGAGAACGTGTGTAGGTTTGTGTATCTACTACCACACTCCAGCATGGGCAACAACACGAGACTGTGTCTTTAAAAAAAAAAAAAGGAAAAGAAAAGAAAAGAAAGTGGCATGTTCCTTTAGAGAGATACAGAGAATGCACAATTGGAGTTTAAGCAAGGTTTCTCTTGTGTTAGATCAGGAAATTCTTCAAGCAGCAGGAACCTTATCCCACGCCTGGCCCAGAGGGTCTCATGCCCACGGAGCCTCCCTCATTGCTAGCACAGCAGTCTGAGATCTAACTGCAAGGCGGCAGCGAGGCTGGGGGAGGGGCACACGCCATTGCTGAGGCTTAAGTAGGTAAACAAAGCCACCAGGAAGCTTGAACTGGGTGGAGCCCACCACAGCTCAAGGAGGCCTGCCTGCCTCTGTAGACTCCACCTCTGGGGACAGGGCATAGCTAAACAAAAAGCAGCAGAAACCTCTGCAGACGAAAATGTCCCTGTCTGACAGCTTTGAAGAGAGCAGTGGTTCTCCCAGCATGGAGGCTGAGATCTGAGAACGGACAGACTGCCTGCTCAAGTGGGTCCCTGACCCCTGAGTAGTCTAACTGGGAGACATCCCCCACTAGGTGCAGACTGACACCTCACACCTCACATGGCTTGGTACACCTCTGAAACGAAGCTTCCAGAGCAAGAATCAGACAGCAACACTTGCCGTTCAGCAATATTCTATTTTCTGCAGCCTCCACTGCTGATACCCAGGCAAACAGGGTCTGGAGTGGACCTCAAGCAAACTCCAACAGACCTGCAGCTGAGGGGCCTGACTGTTAGAAGGAAAACTAACAAACAGAAAGGACACCCACACCAAAACCCCATCAGTACGTCACCATCATGAAAGACCAAAGGCAGATAAAACCACAAAGATGGGGAAAAAGCAGGGCAGAAAAGCTGGAAATTCAAAAAATAAGAGCACATCTCCCCCTCCAAAGGAACACAGCTCATTGCCAGCAACGGAACAAAGCTGGATGGAGAATGACTTTGACGAGTTGAGAGAAGGCTTCAGTTGACCAAACTTCTCAGAGATAAAGGAGGAACTATGTAACCAGCAAAAAGAAACTAAAAACCTTGAAAAAAGAGTGGAAGAATGGATAACTAGAATAACCAATGCAGAGAAGTCCATAAACGAACTGATAGAGATGAAAACCATGACACGAGAGATACGTGACAAATGCACAAGCTTCAGTAACTGACTGTATCAACTGGAAGAAAGAGTATCAATGATTGAAGATCAAATGAATGAAATGAAGTGAGAAGAGAAGTTTAGAGAAAAAAGAGTAAAAAGAAATGAACAAAGCCTCCAAGAAATATGGGATTATGTGAAAAGACCAAATCTATGTCTGATTGGTGTGCCTGAAAGTGACAGAGAGAATGGAACCAAGTTGGAAAACACTCTTCAGGATATTATCCAGGAGAACTTCCCCAACCTAGCAAGGCAGGCCAACATTCAAATTCAGGAAATACAGAGAACGCCACAAAGATACTCCTCAAGAAGGGCAACTCCAAGACACATAATTGTCAGATTCACCAAAATTGAAATGAAGGGAAAAATGTTAAGGGCAGCCAGAGAGAAAGGTCAGATTACCCACAAAGGGAAGCCCATCAGACTAACAGCAGATCTCTCAGCAGAAACTCTACAAGCCAGAAGAGAGTGGGGGCCAATATTCAACATTCTTAAAGAAAAGAATTTTAAACCCAGAATTTCATATCCAGCCAAACTAAGTTTCATAAGTGAAGTAGAAATAAAATCCTTTACAGACAAGCAAATGCTGAGAGATTTTATCACCACCAGGCCTCCCCTACAAGAGCTCCTGAAGGAAGCACTAAACATGGAAAGGAACAACCGGTACCAGCCAATGCAAAAACATGCCAAAATGTAAAGACCATCGAGGCTAGGAAGAAACTGCATCAACTAATGAGCAAAATAACCAGCTAATATCATAATGACAGGATCAAGTTCACACATAACAATATTAACCTTAAATGTAAATGGACTAAATGGTCCAATTAAAAGACACAGACTGGCAAATTGGATAAAGAGTCAAGACCCATCCGTTTGCTGTATTCAGAAGACCCATCTCACATGCAGAGACACACATAGGCTCAAAATAAAGGGATGGAGGAAGATCTACCAAGAAAATGGAAAACAAAAAAAGGCAGGGGTTGCAATCCTAGTCTCTGATAAAACAGACTTTAAACCATCAAAGATCAAAAGAGACAAAGAAGGCCATTACATAATGGTAAAGGGATCAATTAAACAAGAAGAGCTAACTATCCTAAATATATATGCACCCAATACAGAAGCACCTAGATTCATAAAGCATGTCCTTAGAGACTTAAAAAGAGACTTAGACTCCCATACAATGATAATGGGAGACTTTAACACCCCACTGTCAACATTAAACAGATCAATGAGACAGAAAGTTAACAAGGATATCCAGGAATTGAACTCAACTCTGCAGCAAGCAGACCTAATAGACATCTACAGAACTCTCCACCCCAAATCAACAGAATATACATTCTTCTCAGCACCACATCACACTTATTCCAAAAGTGACCCCATAGCTCGAAGTAAAGCACTCCTCAGCAAATGTAAAAGAACACAAATTATAACAAACTGTCTCTCAGACCACAGTGCAATCGAACTAGAACTCAGGACTAAGAAACTCAATCAAAACCGCTCAACTACATGGAAACTGAACAACCTGCTCCTGAATGACTGCTGGGTACATAACGAAATGAAGGCAGAAATAAAGATGTTCTTTGAAACCAGTGAGAACAAAGATACAACATACCAGAATCTCTGGGACACATTTAAAGCAGTGTGTAGAGGGAAATTTATAGCACTAAATGCTCACAGGAGAAAGTAGGAAAGATCTAAAATTGACACTCTAACATCACAATTAAAAGAACTAGAGAAGCAAGAGCAAACACATTCAAAAGCTAGCAGAAGGTAAGAAACAACTAAGATCAGAGCAGAACTGAAGGAGATAGAGACACAAAAAACCCTTCAAAAAAATCAATGAATCCAGGAGTTGGTTTTTTGAAAAGATCAACAAAATTGATAGACCAGTAGCAAGACTAATAAAGAAGAAAAGAGAGAAGAATCAAATAGACGCAATAAAAAATGATAAAGGGGATATCACCACCGACCCCACAGAAATACAAACTACCATCAGAGAATACTATAAACACCTCTACGCAAATAAACTAGAAAACCTAGAAGAAATTGATAAATTCCTGGACACATACACTCTCCCAAGACTAAACCAGAAGAAGTTGAATCCCTGAATAGACCAATAGCAGGCTCTGAAATTGAGGCAATAATTAATAGCCTACCAACCAAAAAAACTCCAGGACCAGACGGATTCACAGCCAAATTCTACCAGAGTTACAAGGAGGAGCTGGTACCATTCCTTCTGAAACTATTCCAATCAATAGAAAAAGAAGGAATCCTCCCTAACTCGTTTTATGAGGCCAACATCATCCTGATACGGAAGCCTTGCAGAGACACACACACACACACACACACACACACACACACACACACACACAAAACAATTTTAGAGCAATATCCCTGATGAACATCGATGCAAAAATCCTCAATAAAATACTGGCAAACCGAATCCAGCAGCACATCAAAAAGCTTATCCACCATGATCAAGTGGGCTTCATCCCTCGGATGCAAGGCTGGTTCAACATATGCAAATCAATAAATGTAATCCAGCATATAAACAGAACCAAAGACAAAAACCACATGATTATCTCAATAGATGCAGAAAAGGCCTTTGACAAAATTCAACAGCCCTTCATGCTAAAAACTCTCAATAAATTCGGTATTGATGGAACGTCGGTATTGATGGAACGTATCTCAAAATAATAAGAGCTGTTTATGACAAACCCACAGCCAATATCATACTGAATGGGCAAAAACTGGAAGCATTCCCTTTGAAAACTGGCACAAGACAGGGATGCCCTCTCTCACCACTCCTATTCAACACAGTGTTGGAAATTCTGGCTAGGACAATCAGGCAAGAGAGAGAAATAAAGAGTATTCAGTTAGGAAAATAAGAAGTCAAATTGTCCTTGTTTGCAGATGACATGATTGTATATTTAGAAAACCCCATCGTCTCAGCCCAAAATCTCCTTAAGCTGATAAGCAACTTCAGCAAAGTCTCAGGATACAAAGTCAATATGCAAAACTCACAAGCATTCTTATATACCAGTAACAGGCAAACAGAGAGCCAAATCATGAATGAACTTCCATTCACAATTGCTTCAAAGAGAATAAAATACCTAGGAATCCAACTTACAAGGGATGTGAAGGACCTCTTCAAGGAGAACTACAAACCACTGCTCAGTGAAATAAAAGAGGACACAAACAAATGGAAGAACATACCATGCTCATGGATAGGAAGAATCAATATCATGAAAATGGCCATACTGCCCAAGGTTATTTATAGATTCAATGCCATCCCCATTAAGCTACCAATGACTTTCTTCACAGAATTGGAAAAAACTGCTTTAAAGTTCATATGGAACCAAAAAAGAGCCCGCATCTCCAAGACAATCCTAAGTCAAAAGAACAAAGCTGGAGGCATCACGCTACCTGACTTCAAACTATACTACAAGGCTACAGTAACCAAAACAGCATGGTACTGGTACCAAAACAGAGATATAGACCAATGGAACAGAACAGAGTCCTCAGAAATAATACCACACATCTACAGCCATCTGATCTTTGACAAACCTGACAAAAACAAGAAATGGGTAAAGGATTCCCTATTTAATAAATGGTGCTGGGAAAATTGGCTAGCCATAAGTAGAAAGCTGAAACTAGATCCTTTCCTTACTCCTTATATGAAAATTAATTCAAGATGGATTAGAGACTTAAATATTAGACCTAAAACCATAAAATCCCTAGAAGAAAACCTAGGTAATACCATTCAGGACATAGGCATGGGCAAGGACTTCATGTCTAAAACACCAAAAGCAATGGCAACGAAAGCCAAAATTGACAAATGGGATCTAATTAATCTAAAGAGCTTCTGCACAGCGAAAGAAACTACCATCAGAGTGAACAGGCAACCTACAGAATGGGAGAAAATTGTTGCAATCTACTCATCTGACAAAGGGCTAATATCCAGAACCTACAAAGAACTCAAACAAATTTACAAGAAAAAAACAAATAACTCCATCAAAAAGTGGGCAAAGGATATGAACAGACACTTCTCAAAAGAAGACATTTATATAGCCAACAGACACATGAAAAAATGCTCATCATCACTCGCCATCAGAGAAAGGCAAATCAAAACCACTATGAGATACCATCTCACACCAGTTAGAATGGCGATCATTAAAAAGTCAGGAAAACAACAGGTGCTGGAAAGAATGTGGAGAAATAGGAACACTTTTACACTGTTGGTGGGACTGTAAACTAGTTCAACCATTGTGGAAAACAGTGTGGCAATTCCTCAAGGATCTGGAACTAGAAATACCATTTGACCCATCCATCCCATTACTGGGTATATACCCAACGGATTATAAATCATGCTGCTATAAAGACACGTGCACACGTATGTTTATTGCAGCACTATTCACAATAGCAAAGACTTGGAATCAACCCAAATGTGCATCAGTGACAGACTGGATTAAGAAAATGTGGCACATATACACCATGGAATACTATGCAGCCACAAAAAAGGATGAGTTCGTGTCCTTTGTAGGGACATGGATGCAGCTGGAAACTATCATTCTCAGCAAACTATCACAAAAACAGAAAACCAAACACCGCATGTTCTCACTTATAGGTGGGAATTGAACAATCACTTGGACACAGGAAGGGGAACATCACACACCAGGGCCTATTGTGGGGAGCGGGGACTGGGGAGGGATAGCACTAGGAGATATACCTATTGTAAATGACAAGTTAATGGGTGCAGCACACCAACATGGCACATGTATAGATATGTAACAAACCTGCACGTTGTGCACATGTACCCTAGAACTTAAAGTATAATTTAAAAAAACAAAACAAAAAAAAGAAAGCAAAAAAAAAAAGAAATTAGGGCTTGAAAGATGGAATTTAGACTTTCAGTATGTTTATATTTCATAACATAGTATAGCAGTTAAAAAGATATCCTGGAGTTATATTGTCTAGGTTTTAATGATCTGCCCAATACTAGCTGTTTGACCTTGGGCTAGCCACTTAACTACTCTGTGCCTAAGTTTCCTCATCTATAAAATGAGGCTACTAATAGTACCTGCTTCACAGGTTGGTGAGATAATTAAATGAGTTAATATTTGTAAAATTCCAGAATAGTGCCTGGCACATAAGTGCTATGAATAGTACACACACATATCCCTGATGACAATCCATTATAAATCCAGAAGCCCAAACAAGCTCTTTCTTCAAGATCTTTAAACACAAAGACTGGATAGTAAAAAAAGAGAAAAAAAAGTCAGAAAATGAATTATCTCTGGTGAAATTTACCCTTAAATTTTAGTTCCAGTGAACAAGGCCTACAAACTGACACTCCTTTCAATACTTTAAAACCAGAAATTCAGATCAGATTTCCAGATTTCTTAGCTATAGGTCAGCATTTTCCTTTCCTCTGTCCAGAACTAGCCAGGGCTGGATAATGACAGCTGAGCCTTTCCTAGGATATTTTTCTCACTAACTTTGGAGACTTTGGACATGGTGTTTAAGAAAGTCTGTTCATCAAACTATGTAAAACCAGACCTTCACTCATCATCTGCCTGGGAATGTCCTTGAGTACTAAAGAGGAGTAGAAACCCCACAGGACAGATAAGCATGTGAAAATATGGGATTTGCTCAGAGACACTCTGTCCTCAAAAAGAGTGGGACCAGCACGAGGAGACCTTCACATCTCGTGGAAGATGGGCAACTGAAGAAATATTTCTACTGTAAATGGGAAAACAGTAAAACTCCTAAGAGGAGTAATAATGAAAATTTCCATTGGTCTGGCTTCTCTAAATGAATAAAGCTCTTTCAAGTATCTTCCCATGTTTGGTTCTCATGACAACCCTATAAGAAGTGCAGGGGTGAGAATTAGTATTCCCTCTCATTTCACAGCTAAGAAAACAGGCTCAGAAAGGTGAAGTGACTTGCCCATGACATTGCAACTGGGAAGTAACCAAGAAGAAACTTGAACTCAGTGACGCTTATACCTCATTGTGGTTACCTGTGAGACCTGGTTTCCGAAAAAAGTGGAAGGCATACTGCTGATGGGGAATAAAATAATATAATTTTATCTTTTGTATATTTATTAGAAAAAAATATAAAACCAGGACAAACTGGCGATGTGAAGCTTCCTTTTTTCAATAATTTATATTTAAAACATTAGTCAATTTTGAGAAAATCTTAAGCAATTGTTTTGCACAGATGATTCATGGATGTGGCCAAAATTGTGAAGGTGGTCCCCAAAGGTCTGAAGGCTGGAAGCCCTGCTGAAAAGTGGTTGGAAAGAAAAGTGACTTGGGTATGGGTTCTGTAGGCCTGGCTTTGTCACTAAAGGACCACGTGACCTTGGACTAGACACCGAGCTCTCTGAGCTTCTGTCGTATCCTATGTAGAATGACAGCATTAGTTGCAGTAATTTCGGGAGCCTGTCCAGTTGGAATCTTCCAAGATAGAAGCTGGGTGTTATGCCCAAGAAGAGTGTGAAGGGCTGGGTTTCTTTGGCCCCTTCTCCTGCAATCAGCTTTAATTTGCCTGAAATAAAGCTGACAGGAGGCTGCTGCATTCCGGGTACATTCCTCTGTGTCAACCACTCAAGATCTCTTTTCTCAGGAGCTTCTAAGGAGGGCCCGTTTGGCAGATTTGAAGGTCTCCTTCCCTCTTCTTGGCTGTGTGCCCTGGTCCCCACAGCCTGCTTAGAAGGGGAGAACATGACAGACAAAGAGGGAAGGAAAAGATTTCTGCAGAGCCGTCCTCCCATAATGAAAGAGCAAAAGAAAAGACTTGTAAAGATTCCAGCAGGGAGGAAATTTAGGGCAGCGAGAGGAATAAAATCCATGATAGGCCACTAGGAATGGGATCAGGGTCAGTGGGAAGGTTTTTCGGAAAAAGCCATGGTTCCCATTGTTTTAATTTTTTTTATTTCAATAGCTTTTGAGGTATAACTGGTTTTTGGCTACATGGATGAATTGTATAGTGGTAAAGTCTGAGATTTTAGTGCACCTGTCAACTGAGTAGTGTATATCGTACCCAATATGTAGTTTTTTTTATCCCTCACCCTCCTTCTACCCTCCCTGCTTCTGAGTCTCCAATGTCCATTATACAAGGTTCTTATTTTAATGTGTCTTAGGTACTTGTGAGTGGGTGGAACAATGGCAGCTCTCCTACCACTGAATCAGGTCAGCACCCAGAACAAGAAGGTACAGGAGAGTCACCATCAGCTACTAAAATTATGAGAAAATCCAGGGCCACCTTGACCTGCTTTGTGACCTTGGGCATGAACTTAATCTCCCTGTGCTTCTGTGTTTCCATATGTGAAATGGACATTATAACTTTAACTATCTCCTAAGGCTATGGTGGGGATTAAATAAAATAATACATGTAACGCCTGGTGATAAGAACACAATAAATGCTACTGATTATGTTTACTACTGGTGATCTTATACTTGAAGGCTAGCATAGTGTTCTAGCTTGGAGTTAGACAAATGTGAATTGAAATCTTGGCTTGACCACCAATCAGTCCTATAACTTTGGGCTTCAGTTTTCATTGACAAAATGTGATACTAATGGCACTCACCTGAAGAGAGGGCTGTCATAAAGACTCAATTGCATAATAACATAAAGCTCTAAGCAGAATGTCCACACATTTGAATTGCTCAATAAAGGATATTTGTGATAGACGTGAAGCTCCCAAATCCTCCCTCAAGGAAAGACTCATTGCCCCAGCTGCAAGGAATGCTGCCAGCAGACAGTGTTCACTGTTAGCACCTTCAGGGACTGTGTGTCCCTAGTAAGTTTTCTGAAGCAGAATCTTCCACTTTGGGGTGTCCTCAAGATATTCAGCACAGCACTGCAAATATGGTAGGTCAACTCTAAATATTTATTGATGGGCTGACTAATTTAATGACTTGCTTCTGAAATATGAAGTAGATTTTGATGGAGTATACTTTGAAACAGTTCAGGTGTGAGGAGGGAGAAATTCCCATGTAACTTAATTCTAATTTCACAGCAAGAATGAGGTTGCCCTTGCTAGCATTTCTAGCCAACTTAAGAAGGTTTTTTGTTTTGTTTTTTTTGTTTGTTTTGTTTTTATGTTTTGTTTTGTTTTTGTTTTTGTTTTGTTTTTGTTTTTTTAACTTTAGATGGGACACAGAGCCCCAGCTTTGAGGGATCCGATTTAGTCCTCATCAAAATCCCTCCACTGTTTCCCAAGGCCTGGCTGGAAGAGAGGACACTCGCTTCATGCTGACCTTGTTTCCAGTCAAGACTGCCTGTGAAAATGCAGTCTTGGCAGATGTGCCCTTTTGAGAAGATTTTTATCTTACAGAACGTGACAGATTTTCAGCCTCACTCTTCAATTTAAAATTTCTCATATTACCCCCTCCCCTCTCTCCATTCCAACTTGGGTAATTTTTCTCTACAGCGACAGTTTCTCAGTTGGTGGTTGCATTCCAGAGTGGGTTAATGTGAAAGGCAGAATTGCCACATCTTGAATAACTTAAGCCCAAGTGAGGACTGAATATGGGATTGACCAGAATGTAGCACAGTTCTGGGCTTTTGAGCAATAGTTTCCAAACACCAGTCCATGGACCAGGGCCAAAGTTCTGCTCTCGCAGAGTTACAATCCAATGGGGGCATGATAAAATGCAATACTGGCTGCCATACTTTGCAACCTCTCTCATCAAGAGGAAGACCCCATTTCTGTATCCCTTGAATCTGGGCTGGTCTAGTGACTTGTTTGACCAATCCAATACAACAGAAATAACACTGCAATTCCTAGCTTAGAGCTCGAGAAGCCCAAAAACTCCCACTCTCAAGCTCTTGGAACACTACAACTGCCATGTGAACAAACCTGGGCTGACTTGCTAGAGAATGCAAGAACATGTGGAGAAACGCCCCAGTACTCCAGCCTTCCCAACGAAGGCCATTATAAACCAACCAGCTGTAGCTGATCCTTCTGCTGACAGCACGTGCATGATCAGGCCCAACCCAAATCAGCCAACCCTCACCCAAGCAGAAGAAACACTCAGCTGAGCCTAGACCAAACTGGCAACCCACACAATCATAAGTAATTGAGTACGTGATTATTTAGGCCATTAAGTTTTGGGGTAGTCTGTTACACAATAAAACTGACAAAGGGGAGACTAACTGATATGGGGGAGATAGAAAGTAAAGAAGAAAACAAATAGATGACCATGATAATATAGATTGTAACACGTACATTAAAAGAAACAAAGAGGATGAGGCGATGGAGAAGGACTACCGGTGACATATTTGGGGAAGACCTCTCTAAAGAGGTGACATGTTTGCAGAGATCCAAAAGGAAGGAGCCAGTTAGGTGAAAGCCTTAGGGCAAAGGAAATTACAAGTCAAACCCTGTTAGGTGTATTTTCAAGAAACAGCATAAAGGCCAGTGTGGCTGGACTGGTGAGAGAGTGAAAATGCGGTCAGAGGGGAAGTCAGAAAGGTGAGCAAAGTGCATTAAGAAACCACTGGAGGACTTTAAACAGAAGAGTGACATCATCTGATCTCCGTCTTTTAGAGTTCTCTGATCTGCATCTTTTAGAATTCACTCTGGCTGCAGGGCAGAGGATGGATTGTAGAATTGCAAGAGTGGAAGCAGGAAGCCTAGTTAGGAGGCTGTTGTAAGGTCCAGGGGAGAGAAGATGCTGCTTAGACTAGAGAAGTATCAGTGGTGGTCGTGAGACGGGATCAGATTCTGGAATTATTTTAGAAGGAAAGCCTCATACAGCACATATGCTGGCTTGAAGCAAAACTTTATTACTTGATCCTGCTTTACTCTTCATATACTTATTCTACAACTTTTATTAAGGAGTTTTTTTGGTTTTATCTTATTTTTAATTGACAATAATTATATATATTTTTGGGGTACAATGTGGTGAATAAGTGTATCATTTCCTCATATTTCATACAGGTGTTTATTGTTAATTATTTATAATAGGCATATGAAGTTTTCCTCATACTTACAAAAGCAGATGAAACATAAATCCAGCATCGGTTGCGTGTAGAATACAGTATTTGGTTCACAATTCCTGTTTTTACAATTTTGTGAATAGGATTCAAATTTTCCCTAGTAAGTTCTCTGAAGGCAGAACCTCCTTCAGGGAACATTCCTCCTTTGAACATTTTTCACCAGAATTCCCATTATAGTCTCCCAAGATATCCACATTTGCTTATAAACCACTTTCTTAAAATGTTATTTTTCTTAGAAGTTAATTTGGAAACATTGGTTTGTTTAACAATTATCAAGAAACTGTATAGTTTGCTGACTAAAATCATGGACTCTGGAACCAGTCTGCCAGATTCAAATTTCAACTGTGCCATTTATTACTTGTGTGATGCTTGGCAGATTTTTTGAAATGAGGTAATAATAGTACCTCCCATATGGTGGTGTGTGATGATTAAAATACTCAGGACAGCTCCTCATACATAGTAGGTGCTTGCTCAGTGTTAACTATTATTGTTTCACGTCAAATGCCCTTGCAATGCCAGTCACTGGGTTGCATGTCTTTGTTAGTGTGACTATTCGAAAGGCACAAAATAACATTCCATTTAAAAATGGACAAAAATAATTTTATTTCTGATTTTCCCTAATTCAGCACTGCCTTCCTAATTTTCTGACTCTGTGAGTTCTGACTGTACTTCTGTTGTTTACTAATGACTGGCTGTCATGCTCACTGTACCCTTGGCCAGCAGCAGCCTTGAGTTCTCAACTGCGGATTATGTACATAAGGAAAAAAGCTGCCAACTGCATAGGGCATGGAAACTATGTCTGAAACTATCATGGTAAAGTTACCTGTTCTCCAGAAGAGGTGATTGCAGTTAGAGTGGTGCTGGGGCTGTTCATCTTGCAACCTTATTCGGTCAAATTTCCAGTGCCTGGGCTGAACCAACTGTGGCTCTGCAGGCATCTCTCTTTACTTCTTTAAGGTCTCTCCATGTGGCTTCTCCAACATGTCAGCCACACGGTAGCCAGCTCTTACATGGGCAGCTCAGGACTCCAACGGAGCCTGTCCTAAGATAGATAGATAGATAGATAGATAGATAGATAGATAGATAGATAGATAGATAGATAGATGGAGCACACTAGGTAGAAGATGTATTGCCTTTTATGACCTAGCCTCTGAAGTCTATTATTACTAATCACAAATAACACTGTATTCCATTCCTTGAGGCTGTCGCAAAGTCCCACCCGATATTCAGGGTGAAACAACATAGACTCCTCCTGTTGATAGGGGAATAGCAAGGTTCTGGAAGAGCATGTGAAACTGGAAATATTATGGCCATTTTTGGGAAAATATGCTCAGCCACAGACAGAAAGAGGCAGTCAGTTCAAGCACGACTTGTGCTGGCCAAAATACCCATGTGAACAAAAAGTCACAGGCCCTACTTGAATTGGCTAAATGTGTAGCTTTACTTGAATGGCCTTACCTTTATCAGTTTAAGAGAGAGAGTGATTATGGGGCAAGGGAAAGGGGAAGAAGAAAACTCATATTTATTGAGTACCTATTTGTATGTCCTGAATGCTTTACATAAAGCTAACTATGGATCAACCACTATTGAGCACATGAGTCTATAGATGGCAATTTGAATTGGACTCAGCTGTGCAGTGTTCCTGAGCTAGGCCAGGCTCAGCAGATTGCTGGGCCTGCTGTGCATCACCAGTCAGCTGCTAGTCAGCTGAGGCTCCTTGGTTCTCTTCCATGTGGTCTTGCATTCTCCAGCAGGCTAGCCCAGACTTGGTCACAGAGCGGAAGGGTCCTGTAGTAGAAAGCCCCATTATGCAGGCACTTTTTGAGTCTTCGTATGTCATGATTGCTATTGTCCCATTGACTGAATCAAGTCACATGGCCAGACCAGATCCACAAACATTGCAAGAGTGTGGATACAGGAAAGGGAAGAATTTGTGACCATTCTTGCAACGTACCATAGCCTGAGACAGAAAATGTTGTTCACCTACTCGTGCACAATAATTTCCCTTAGAGGTCACAGTGAGAGAAGGACCGTGTTAAAGACTCCTTATGCTTCCCCCTGGAGGGGGAGGGAGGATCAGGGCCAGAAGTCTCCAGGGCTTCTAGTCTAGGGCAGCCCTACATGGTCCATGATCATGAAGAGAAGTCTAGGTACTATGTCCAGCCTGGAATGAAGACAGCATACTTTTAGGCAAGGAAGAACTGAGTGGGAGAAAAGAGATATATTTCAAAATATTTCTGATTGAAATATTGGGGATTTGAGAGGTAGAGAAAGTGAATTTGGGGGTGCCAGCAAGAGATGGCATGGTTAAGAAGGCTTGTTTTGCAGCCAGACTGCCTGGATAACAATCCTGGCACTCTGCTGCTTACCTATTTTTGACATTGAGATGTGATAATACATGTAAAACACAAAGTTTCTGGCACACAGTCAAGGATTAATGAATCATCATCATCATTAGCATCATCATCATCACTATCATCTGTGTGGAGGTTACTGACAGGAAAAGTGGTAGGCAAAGGATTTTGACGAAGTATTGTAACATTTTACTTGCCCCCCACAATTTTCTTTTGGCATTTCTGTGTGTGTGTGTGTGTGTGTGTGTGTGTGTGTGTGAGAGAGAGAGAGAGAGAGAGAGAGAGAGAGAGAGAGAAAGAGAGAGAGAGAAAGAGAATCAAAGCCTGAAGTGCTAATTTCTTTCTTTTTTGTCTGTTGGACTGTGTTTTTCAGGTGGAACATCAACCGAGACTGGATATGCAGAGCTAAGGCTTATTTTGAGGGTAATCACACAAAATGATGTTCTCCTTTAATCCTCACAATTACACTGCAAAGTAGACATCGTTATTTTTCCTTTTTCCAGGTGAGGAAACAGAAGCCCAGGGAGCTCAGGTAGCTTGCTCAAGATGGCTTAGTATATAGCAGATCTAGGATTCAAGTCTAGATCTGTCAGATTCCAAGTTCCATGCCCTTTATTCCTTTCTTTCTTAAACTTAGTAGGAAAGTTTATTTTCCTTTCTTGCACTTCCTTTATTTCAAAAACAATATATGGTCATTCTACCAAGTGAAACAATCCAAAGACGTATAAATTTAATATTTTCACCCTAAGACCCTCCTCAGGATCACCACTGTGACCACGATTCCTGCCTGACCCACTCCCATATATTGCTGATGTATCTAATGTTATCATCATGGTATGTGTCTTTCTATGAAATTCTCCATACTCCTATAAACATATATACACATGTACAGAGGGAGTTAATTGCGGTTCATTTTTACAAAAATTGGATCATATTATAAATTACTCTACAACATGTTTTTCTACCTTAACAATACATCATAGCCATCTCTCTAAGGCAATTAATATAGAGCTAATTGATTCTTTGCAATAACCGCACAGTCTAAGGTACAAACATGATATACAATTTGTGCAATCATTTCTAATTGCCTGGTGTTCTGATTGCTTCAAGGTTTTTTTTCCCCTACTGCCATAGCACAAAGACATCTTTACAGATCTACTGATGATGTTATATCTATAAAATATATTCTGAAATGTGGGACTCTTGGGTCCCAAATGTTGCAGTTACCTATTATTACTGTGCAACAAACCACCCCAAAACTCATTATTAAAGTTTATTGTTAAAAACAACAACCATTTATGTATGCCCTCAAATATCCAATTCAGGAAGGACTCAGCAGGGATGGATCATCTCTGTTTTCAGTGGTATCATTTAGGGGAGCTCAACTGGGCTCTGGAAGATCTACTTTCAAGATGGTTCATTCATATGGTTGGTAAGCTGGTGTCAGCTGTCAGTTGGGAGCTGAGTCAGGATCGTGGGTCAGGGTCCTTGGTTTCTCTCCACTTAGGCCACTCCACAGGCTGCTTAGGCTTTCTCACAGCATGGTGACTGAGTTCTAAGAGTGAGTGTCTCAAAAGAATTGCACAGAAGTTGCACAGTCCTTTTAGAAGCTAACCTCTGAAGTCATACAACATCACTTCCCACCACATTCTATTTGTGGAAATAGTCACAAAGCCAACCAGCCAGCTCCAAAGGGAGGGGCATTAGATTCCACCTTTTGATGGGGGAAGACAAAGTTCTAGAAGAACATGTAAGATAGAAGCTACTACTGCAGCCACCTTTGGAAAATACAGTCCTGCCAGACAAAGATCGCAGAGCTAGTAAGTGATGAAACTAAGATTAAAAACCTGGTCTGTTTTCTCATTCCATAATGAGAAATTCATTAGCAGATGAGTGGAGTCATCTCTTAGGGTTGGATTTGGTGTATACAAACCAAGTCAAGGAAAGACTGAACAGGGGAGCCAACTGTGCACTAAACTTTACGGAAATTAACCTACAGGATTATCCAAATACTTTTTTTTTATTTTTTTTTTTTTTGAGACCGAGCCTCGCTCTGTTGCCAGGCTGGCATGATCTCAGCTCACTGCAACCTCTGCCTCCCAGGTTCACGCAATCCTCCTGCCTCTGCCTCCAACGTAGCTAGGACTACAGGCACGCGCCACCACACCCGGCTAATTTTCGTATTTTTAATAGAGACAGGGTTTCACCATGTTGGCCGGATGATCTCGATCTCCTGATATCGTGATCCACCCGCCTTGGCCTCCCAAAGTGCTGGGATTACAGGCATGAGCCACCACGCCCAGCCTATCCAAAGACTTCAAAAGCCCCTGTCTGTGGTGAGATGCCTTTATGCCTATAGCGTAGCAAAGTTAAAGACAAGGGGGCTAGGGACTCACAGGGACTTCCTAATGGTCTTGGCAACCAACTCCCTTCCAGAAGATGTCAGCCTAGCACTGCAGCTCCCATTCATCATTTACCATCTATCCCAGAGGGAGTTATAATTCAACCACAGTAATTCACAGTCATCAGCAAAGAAAGGAAAAGCATCTCAGCTCAGCTTTTTATTCTGTGCTTTTCTTCTTTTTACAGTTTTGGTTTGACAGAATGGAGCAGGTCAAACCAGGAGACTGGAAGAATGAAAGATTAGCTGGGCAGAAAAGCTCCCTACCACATAAATGAACAAGGTTACATGGTCAAAGTTCCAATGGTAAGTGTGTTACTGTGCAAAGTGAGGCCATGAGTGCATTTCAGAATATTACATTTAAAAAAATGTTCTTGGGTTTTTGGCCTTGCTTATTTCTTCCACTTAGATGTCTCCTCTATTTACCAAAAACATAAACCATGACCTTCCTCTGTGGCTACATCTACTTATGGGGGTTTCGTACTTTTAGCTAACAGTTTCATCTCCAAAGGACAATCCCCATACCCACATTCCATTCTCCTACACCTGTGCCTTTGCAACATCCACTTGGCAGGTAAACCCTTAATGGAGTTCCAAATGTCTGTTCCTCCTTCATTCTGGAGGATTAGGCCTGTAGAGTTGAGACCAGACACTGACAGCGGACACACTCTTGGCCGAGATCCAGGGCAACTTCTCCCCCAACTCCTGATATTTTTTCAGTCATAATAGCTGTAGGTAGGACACCCCTTGACTTTAGGTTTCTCTCTACTTATTTCCCAAATTCACAGGCCTGGTGTAGCAGGTTAAGGCAGCAACAGAAAACTGAAACAGCTGGTATTAATCTAACCCTAAGTAGGACTCAGGTTATGTTTCCCAGAAGCAGAGCCTAAGATAGGGATTTCTGTTCAAGTGATTGATTGGAAGGGAGCAGGATGGGGCAGTGGGGAAAGCCTAAGCAAGGATGTGGTTCTGGCCAGGCACAGTGGCTCACGCCTGTAATTCCAGCACTTTGGGAGGCCGAGGTGGGTGGATCACTTGAGGTCAGGAGTTTGAGACCAGCCTGGCCAACACGGTGAAACCCCATCTCTACTAAAAATACAAAAATTAGCTGGGCGTGGTGGCACACGCCTATAGTCCCAGCTACTTGGGAGGCTGAGGCAGGAGAATGGCTTGAACCTGGGAGGTGGAGGTTGCAGTGAGCCAAGATCGCCACTGCACTCCAGCCTGGGTGACAGAGCCAGACTCTGTCAAGAAAGAAAGAAAGAGAGAGAGAGAGAGAGAGAGAGAGAGAAAGGAAGAAAGGGATAGAGGGAGGAAGGGAGGAAAGGAGGAAAGGAAGAAAGGAAGGAAGGAGAGAAAGAGAGAGAGAAAGAAAGAAAGAGAAAGAAAGAAAGAAAGAAAGAAAGAAAGAAAGAAAGAAAGAAAGAAAGAAAGAAAGAAAGAAAGAAAGAAAGAAAGAAAGAAAGAAAGAAAGAAAGAAAGAAAGAAAGAAAGAAAGAAAGAAAGAAAGAAAGAAAGAAAGAAAGAAAGAAAGAAAGAGAGAGAGAAAGAAAGAGAGAAAGAAAAAAGAAAGAAAGAAAAGCATGTGGTCTCTACTGGAGACTTGCTTCAGCCTGATCCCACAGCAGCCCACGGGAAGCATAAAAGCACAATGAAGTTACTGAAACCTCAGGGCAAGGCTTTTATACCCCCATGCCAGTCAGTCATTTGTTAGTCTGGGAGCTGTGAATGAGTAGGGGCGGGGCACAGCTTGCAGAGATGGGAGCAGCTATGAGCTATCAGCCAACACTCACAGGTGCTGGGGAATGGGAACCCCTGAGACATAACCTTGGGCAAAGCAACCTAAATGTATAACACTCAGCTGCCTCATTGTTAGGCCACAAGCACAACTTTTTTCCCCACAATTTTACAGTGCATCTCTCCTGTGCCTTCTCAAAGATGTAACTTTGCCCTGATTAGCCCAAGGCACCTATTTGCTAGGAGATGGAAGTGGGTGTGGTAGGGTGAGGGGAGATTGAGATTTTGCTAGAGGGGGCCAGGTGCGGTGGCTCATACCTGTAATCCCAGCACTTTGGGATGTCGAAGAGGGTGGATCACTTGAGGCCAGGAGTTCGAGACCAGCCTGGCCAACATGGTGCAACCCCATCTCTACTAAAAAAAAAAAAAAAAAAAAAAGCAAAAATTAGCCAGGCATGGTGGCGGCTCCCTGTAATCCCAGCTACTTGGGTGGTTGAGGAAGGAGAATCGCTTGAACCCAGGAGGTGGAGGTTGTAGTGAGCAGAGATAGTGCCACTACACTCCAGCCTAGGAGACAGAGCAAGATTCTGTCTCAAAGAGAGAGAGAGAGAGAGAGAGAGAGAGATTTTGCTACAGAGGGAATGTAGACAGAAAATCCAAAGTAATATTCGGCTTTTAGGGAATGTAGACAGAAAATCCAAAGTAATATTCGGCTTTTGACATTCAAAATCGGATTATGCAGCAGGCAAGAGGTTTAGAAGCCAAGAGATTGTCTTGAGGAAGGACTTTCCAGAATCCTTTGTCTCCTCCTGTAGCCAATAGTGAATAAAGTTGGAAGACTCAGCTCCTGGGTTTTTTACTATAGGGCAAAGGGGAGGACTTTGTCTGCCATGAAAGCTTCTCAAGCTCAGGTGCTACCTCAATTTCAGCTCGGTGTCCCCAGGGCCTGACATGCTGAAGATACTCAATGAATGTTTATGGAATGAATGAGAGCCAAGAGACCATCGTCAGTAAGCATCCTGTTGCTGAAGGTGTGGTCCATGGACCAGCAGCATCAGCATCACCTGGGATCTTGTTAGAAATGCAGTGTCTCAGGTCCCATCCCTGGCACACTGTCAGAATCTTCATTTTCACAAACCTCCAGGTGATTCCTGTGCACATTCATGTTTGAGCACCACTGCCTCAGCACACTGCAGGATCGGTGACTGGATGACCACAAGGTTGGCAAACTTCTTCAACAGTCAAACAGTAAATATTTTCGCTTTGTGGGTCACATATGGTCTCTGTATTAACTACTCAACACTGTTGCTACAGCATGAAAGCAGCCAGTGGCAATAGGTGAATGAATGAGCGCAGCTGTGTTTTAATAAAACTTTATTTACAAAAACAGGAGGCCAGCAGGATCTGGTCTGTGGGCCATAGTTTGCTGACTCATGGTTTTCCAGAAGGCAAGGTGTCTGATTTCGTGGAAATAATACTTTTTAATCCCAATCTCCCCTCCCACCCTTGCTTCCACCCTGAGCTTCCAAAAGGGAAGGAATTCCCAGTGACCCTCAGAGAAATGTGTAGCTTGACTTCTTAGCAGCTGAGGGAGCTCCTGTAGAATATCCTTTGCTTTCCATAGCCCCATTCCTATTAGGAAGTGTTATCTGCATGAAATTTTTGAGAGAAGAGATGCTTCAGAACTTTCTCTTTTTTTATTTTTCTCTTAAAGTATCAATAAAAATGTGTATATATTATACAAAAGAATGTATAAAACATACGCGTATTCATACCCTAAAGAAAAGCAATAAAATGAACACCCATGTACCATTACCCAGCATAAGGAGTAGAGCTTTACCATATCCAGAAGCCCCCGCACCCCTTATGTCCATCTACAATTGAACCCCCCTCTCCACCCCACCAGAGGTAACCATTATCCTTAATGTGTCTTAATCTCCCCCCCCCCGCTTTGCTTTCTATTTTTTTTATCACCCTATGCATGTATCCTTTTTCCTTTCATGAAACTGTATGCAAATGGAATCATACTGCATAACTCCCTCTATGATTCTTCTCATCAAACATCTCATTTCTGAGATTCAGCCATGTTGGTGCATGTAGCTATAGTTCCTTCATTTTCACTGCAGTATTGTACTCCATTATATGAATCTACCACAACTGATTTATCCATTCTATTGTGGGCAGACACATGGGTTGTTTCCAATTTGGGGCTCTTACACTTTCATGAATGTTCTTGCACACATCTCTCATACATGTATGCAAGAGATTCTCAAGGGTGTATGCCTTGGAATGAAATTGCCAGTTTGTAGGGTGTGCACATATCAATCATTCTCCAACCAGCCATGGATAAGGCTTCCTAGTGCTCCACACCCTTGTTTCATGGATTTATTTATTCCAGTTCCTTCTATTCCTTCATCTCTTTTTTAGTCATAGTTCTAGCTTCATGCTTTTGGTTTCTTTCTCTAGTAACTCTTCAGTTCTGCTACATGATTCATTCATTTGGCATATATATACTAAGCATCTATGCTATACCCATACATTGAGTTGGGCAATAGAGCTTGGACAAACATAAGACATGGGCTCTACCTTCAAGGGGTTCAGTTATTAATTAAGACAAACATAAAAACAAATTATTTAAAAATAATGTGGTTTGGGCAAAAATAGAAATTTGTGCAAGGCATTATGGGAGCACTGAGGAGGGGCACCCAGGGCTTGGGTCCAAGAGGCCATTGACTGCAGATGGGGTAGGGTAGAGATAATTACCAGCTTCTTAGACACTGTCAATGTGGATTACACACACACACACACACACACACACACAAGGATTCCCACCTCCAGAGTGCCAGCCAAACTTAAAAACTGACGGTGAAGTGTTAGATGTCAAATCCCAGTCCTTTTCCCACAGTGAAAGGTGCATGAATTAAGTTGAAGTTTCCTTTGAAAATGTATTCTTCCAAGTTTCTAACATCAGGCTCTACATCCCAGGCCATCCTCCCTCCTCTGCTCGAGTTGTGTATTCAGTTTATGTCATGGCGAACAATGCCCTATATAGAGAGGGGCTTTGGAAGCCCCACACTTACCACAAAGCCTCTACCCTACCCGAACCATCCCTGGGAGTCCTGGGATCCAGGCAAAACTCACTTTGTGCTCTTAGCATAAAGGTGATATTAAGTGCTGTTCCAAAAGAAAAAAGCAGCCTCCAACTGGGCACAAGGTCACTGAGGAATAGGCAGAGACCATGAGTAGTCCACACAATTAGCCTCAGAGCCACTCCCCATTTTTGTACATGGTTGCTGGTGGGATTTCCCACCCAACTGCTAGCGCCCATGTCTTGGTTGGTTGGCTGCCCTAGGCTGCCAGAGCCTGCTTGGTCCTTGGGTACAGACATCTGAAATTGCTCAGGGAGCCCATTGGCAAAATGGCTGATGGGTACAGGGTGTAAACCCCCCTTGTCCCCTGATGGAGACACTATCTCCAGAGCACTGCTGCAGGATTGAATAGTTTTATCTCAACGGGGTTTTCCCTGATGCACCCTTGCTTGGCCTCCTTCTCTTCTCAGGGCCACTTCTGCATTCCCCAACTGGCCTTTAAATCAGTACTTTCCTATGAAGCCTGAAGTCAGAGTTTACTTCCGGGGAACTCAACCTAAGGCAAAAAGTGAGTATTGGTATTGGCAGGCTGTGGGTCCCTCTACTCAACTAGGTAAAGATGGAGCAGAAAAGAGAAGTTTGCTTAAGAGCCTCAGACCTTTGCATACACAATCTGGTGACAGGCATCTGGACCAGCTTGCCTCCTAGTTCAGCCATAAGCCACAAGGCGTGCCTCCCCTCAGCAACTGCCCTGTTTCTCTCTATTCTTGGCAAGGTAATGAGCCCCCCTATGTTTTCTAGACCAAGGTCTTCCCCACTAAAATGCAAATAGGTCTCCTGGAAGCTACTGAAAGTAGCATCACAGATAAACTTTGTTGGGCTGGCCCTCGTGTTTCTGAAAAGTGTCATGGAAAAGGCATGCAGGTTTGAGTCCTGACCACTCCTCCTGGCGTTCCAATGAGGAAGGATTTGGGAGCACTTTCACCTGGGAAAGGGAGATAGCAAAAGAATGCTCATTTGACATCAACTGGGCGCTTCCTTGCCATATTTGCTCTGAAGGAAATTTAAAGGTATAAGTGTCCTTGATCACAGAGGGTTATGGAAATACTAAGGGAACATTTTCAGTCTTAATGGAGTTCCTCTAAATCATGTGTCTTGGTAGCACAGATCCTGCTGACTTGGGATTTTAGAACTAGCAGCTGTGAAAAACTCCTACCGTCCATCACTGTAAAACTCATCATTTCCCTGGGGTCTGAAGCTGGCAGAGCTAAGGAAGAAAGAAAATACACCGAGGAGGAGACACTGCAGGAAAAGCAGTCGGGGCTTTTGGAGTCACACACTGACATTCATCATCATTAGTCAAATGAAGAGGTAAGCCAAGGGCCGGCAGCCACCCCATTATTGACTCCTGCCTCTGAAGGGCCAGCAGAAGGTGGGCCAGAGATCTTGTGAGAGGCCCATGGTCTTTAGCCCAAGTGCCACTTGGGTGTGAGGTGGCCCCATAGAGACCTTCAGCAGAGCCATGGCTGGGTACCCTTGGTGTTCCTGCCCTGACCTATGCACGATGGGCAGAAATTTGGTACAAGGTAATTATCAATTAGAGCAGAACTGAAATGAAGTGTAGGATGGGTTTCTGGAGAGGGTGTAGGTAAGATCAAGAAGGTAAGGCCTCAAGAATGAAGATACTTCAGGGGCATATATGGTTGTGAACAGAACTACTCTATGTTCACTGAAATCGATTTCCTTCTCTTCTGCATACCGCTGAGGAAGCAACATTCAGTCCTTGTTCTCTGCTCTGAGCTGTCAGAAAATGGCCCACTAGAGTCAGGCTGGAATCAAATCTCTGTGTAACACTCCAGAGTCAACTCAGTCTGCTTAGTTAGCTTGGGAAGCAATCAATTACCTGCTGCTTTACCCTCTGGTGTGGGTAAATCTGTATTAAAGCCAGTTGAGGAGTCTAGAAGTGGCACTGAGAAGGGAAGGAGGCCAAGCAAGGGTGCATCAGGGAAAACCCCGTGGAGATAAAACTTTGACTTAATCCTGCAGCAATGCTCTGGAGATAGTGTCTCCATCAGGGGACAAGGGGGAGTTTATACCCTGTACCCATCAGCCATTTTGCCAATGAGGCTGTCCCTGGGAATTCCAGCTGTCTGTACCCAAGGACCAAGCAGATTCTGGCAGGCCCCCCAACCAAGACATGGGTGCTGGTTGTTGGGTGGCACAGAGCTAGATGCATTCCCCATCCTGCCTTGGCTTAGGCATTGACATGTGACTGAGTTCTGGCTAATGGAATGTGGACAGAAGTAAGGTGTACTGTGTCCTCACCTGGGCTGTGGAACCTCCTACAGGATCCTCCATACTTCCTTTCCCCACCTGCCTTTCTGAGGCAGAGGACCTAGTGGATGACACTGAAGCTCTAGGGGAGGGCAGAGCCTCAGGCAGAAGGGACCTGGATCTCTGCATGACTGCATGGAGCAAAACCTTCATCCTCACATGGCCAGCTGGACTTTATGTGAGCAAGAAATAAATGTCTATTGTGTTAGGCCCCTCAGAATTGGGGGTTTGTCTGTTGTAGCAGCTAACATTGCCTAAATTAATTCAATGAAGAAGCTGGACTATGACAAAAGTAATCTTCAATATTGCACTATTGAGCCAAGGATGGGCCCTGATGGCAACAATCCTAATGAGAGGCAAGGAAACTCACACAAAAAAACTAGCTGCCTGTATCAAAAATGTCCCTTCCCAATTTGAGAAGCAGGGTGGTATGCAAAAGCCAAGTGCTATGCAGGCCAGCAGGTAAAAGCATGAATTCTGCTTTTGTCATTTGCTAGTGATGTGACCTCACAAGGAGGCTTCCTCTCTAAGGCTTAGTTTCTTTATCTGTAAAATGGAGATAACCATGTCTAATTCTTGTGGTTCTATCACTCAGTTTCAATAAGATTATGCATTTAACGTGTCCATACAATGCCTGACACCTGGTAGGCCTGTCTGAAATAAGAGTTTTCCATTTTTTTCCTTGTCTTTCTCTACACCACCATTTCCCCCATAATCACTGGGTAGTGTTTGACCTCAACAAAATGGCACACACATATACCTTCTCCCAATTTCTCAAGTGTAGGAGAAAGGCAGAGGCTGGTGCTGGCCTTCTCTGTCATGCTGGGGCCACTTGACCAAGGCTTTCATTCCCTTGATTGATCACGTTCATTTCAAACTGCATTTGGCTGCCCAGAAAAATTCATCTCCAGCCTTCACAGTGAACTGGAAGGCTGGCCTGGCCCCAAAGACACCTCAGCAAATCTACTACCCAGCTCCAGTGGCGGGCAGCCAGGCATCTGGTCCCTCAGTCTCAGTCATGCAGCTGTGACTGACAGCAGCAGGGAGCTGAAGCTCTGATGTGAAGATCTGCTTTGGCTTCTAGAAAAATAGCAGCAGCAGTAGCAGCAGCGGCGGCGGCAGCAGTGACAGCAGGCTCCATTGAAAAGCAGCCCTGCCAGCACAGCTGAGGTTGATGCCCCGCTGCCCAGGGACCCACACTGGAGGGTAAAACAGCAGGTAATTGATGGCTTCCCAAACTAACTTAGCAGACTGAATTGACTCTGGAGTTTAAGACAGAGGTTTGATTCCAGCCTGACCCTAGCAGGCCATTTCCTGACAGCTCAGAGCAGAGAACAAGAACTGAATGTTGCTTCCTCAGCTGTATGCAGAAATAATCCCTGGCAAGTGTGGGTGGCTCTAGTAGTGGGTCTCAACCCTGGCTGCACATTAGAATCACCTGGGAGCTTTAAAAATTCCTGATACCCAGGCCACGCCCCAGACCAATTACATCAGAATTTCTGGGGCCAGGACCCAGGCATCTGTTGTTTTTAAAGCTCCCCAGATGATTCCACTGTGCAGCCAGAGGTGAGAATTGCTGGTCTACAGCTTTCAAGTACCAGCCCAAGCATTAACTCCCTTGATGTATGCGAGGTAGTGTAAGTGCTGTTAATCCTATTTGACAAAGGAGACAATAAACTCAGACAGGAAGAATAATTTGCTTAGTCATATGCTTGATGAGTGAAGAAGCTGGGATGCAGTTCAGGCCTTTGGTATTTAAGTCAGTCACCTACTGCCTACTCTTCTGGCCTCATCTTCTATAAAATGGGAATAGCATTAGTACCTACTTTACAGGGTTGTTGTTAGGATGAAGTAACTCAATTATTATTTTTTTTTAAATTCATTTGACTTAATATGTACATATAACCTTCCAGTGTGCCCAGGACTATTCAAGCACTTTACAAATGTTAACTCCAGTTAGTTTGCTAAAATGCCTCCTGTGCCCTCCTACACCACCAGGGAAATTGATCTAGGGAGCAATTTAGCAACACTATCAATTGCCTCTAAAATATGTGAACTTTTAACCCAACAAATCCATCTTTTATAATTTGTGAAAAAGAAATAATTAAGGGCCTATGCAAAGATTGAACCACAAGGGTGATAGGGTGATCACTGCAGTTTTATTTAAAATGACAAAAATACATTGGAACACTAACGTTCAAATATAAGGGATTCATTAAATAGTATATCAAAAGCAGAAACAGTGTGGCTCAATTCTAAGTGGTGTATGGCAAATGGATCCTAGAGTAGCTTCATGTTCATGCCCTGTGTAATGCTCCCACTTGTGGAGTGTGAGCAGGACCTGAGACTTGCTTCTAACAAATAGAATATGGCAACGGTGATGGGGTGTCACTCTTGTGGTTAGATTATGATATAGATAGAGATATAATACTTATCTTACAGGCCTTAAGGAAACAAACCACCATGTTATGAACTGCCTACAGAGAGGGCCACCTGGCAGGCAACTGTGGGTGGCCTCTAGGACCTAAGGGCAGCCTCCATTCAACAGCCAGGAAGAAGCCAGGCCCTCAGTCATACAGCTTCAAGAGAATAAATTGTGTCAACAACCCAAATGAGCTTAGATGAGAGAATTCTTCCCCAGTCAAACCTCCAGCTGAGAACACAGCTTGACCTACCTCATGCTAGCAGCCTTGTGAGACTCTGAGCAGAGAATCAAGCTAAACTGTGCCTGAACTCCTGATTCATGGAAACTGTAAGATAATTAATATGTGTTGTTTTTAGCCTCTGAATTTGTGGTAATTTGTTACATTGAAATAGAAAACTAATACAGATTATTTTAGATGAAAGACATTTATAAAATATGATTAAATTACAAAGCTCAGATTATAAAGGACTATGATACACACACACCACCCCCCCACACACACATACACACACAGAGACTCTGAAAAGCAGCAATACAGTAAAATTTGGAATGACTTTGATTTCTTTCTTTTTGATTCTCTGTACTTTCTAAAATTACTTTTATTATTAATATAATATTAGAAAACATTGAAAATAAATACTAAATAAAATATTCAAGTGTTAAGAGTGGTTATCTCTGGGTGGTAAAATTATGTATTAATTTTATATTCTGAAATTCTAGGAAGTTATTTGAATTTTTCTGCTATGAAGAGCTAACACTGCCTAGTGTAATTAAACAGAATAAATAAATAATTCCCAATTGTTTGTTCCAGTGTAGAAAAAATTCTACCATCATTGCTCCCAGATTTAATTAAGACAGAAAAACCATCCACCTAGGGCCTGTAGTCCATTCTCACATTGCTATAAAGAACTACCTGAGACTGGGTAATTTATAAAGAAAAGAAGTTTAATTGGCTCATGGTTCTACAGGCTGTATAAGAAGCATGGCTGGGAGACCTTAGGAAACTTACAATCACGGCAGAAGGTGAAGGAGAAGTAGGCACATATTACATGTGTGGAGCAGGAGAAAGAGAGCGAAGAGGGAGGTGCTACACACTTTTAAACAACCAGATCTCATGAGAACTCACTCACTACCGCAACAACAGAAAGAGGGAAATCCACCTCCATGATCCAATCACCTCCCACCAGGTCCCTCCCTCAACACTGGGAATTACAAATCGCTATGAGATTTGGGCGAGGACACAGACCCAAACCGTATCAACCTGTCTGCCACAAATCAAGATACAGGGTAACAGAGCTAACAGCACAAATTCTAGTATGACATGGCCAGGATTCTAAGCCTGGCTACCCAAGTATTGTATTTTCTGAAATTGGGCAAATTATTTGGCCTTTGTATATCTGTTTCCTCATCTATAAAATGGGATAATATCTATCTCACAGGGCAAGCGTATCATGGGGAATCAGTAAGATCATGTACATCATTTATCCTTAAATGAGCCTGACATGTAATAGGTACTCAAAGAACATTTGGTTAGTGTTACCATCATCATTATTATTATTAACCAATCTCCCATCATAGGGGTAGCCAATATTTCAGTCCCAGTATTATTCCTAGGTTCAGTTCTTAAAACAAGTGCAGAAGAAAAACATAAGAATTATAATTACGGGCCAGGTGCACTGGATCACGACTGTAATCCCAGCACTTTGGGAGGCTGAGGTGGGTGAACTGCTTGAGCCCAGGAGTTTGAGACCAGCCTGGGCAACATGGCAAAATGCTGTCTCCACAAAAAAAAAAAAAAAAAAAAAAAAAAAAATATATATATATATATATATATATATATATATATATATATATATATATAAAAATTAGCCAGGTGTGGTGGTGTGCACCTGTAGTCCCAGCTACTAGGGAGGCTGAGGTAGGAGGATTGCTTGAACCCAGGAGGCCAAAGCTGTAGTGAACTGTGATCACACCACTGCACTCTAGCCTGGGTGACAGAGTAAGACCCTGTCTCAAAAAAAATTATAATTATGGCATATTTGTTCAGATACTAGAAGGAGTCTCACATCTCTTGAAAGGCCTAAAGTGGATGCTGTGGGATGCTGAAGACACATTTTGCCCATTTCAATGTTAGAAAGAGGTTTAATAAAATTAGCATTATGCTTCTGCCAGGATGACATGGGTGGCAGAACTGGCCCTTTAAGAATCTGAGTCAAGCTGGTTTGAGGTTTATTGCATGCTATAATAAACTGGTTAGTTATGATGTGAGGTGAACCAGGTCTAGGTCAAAGCTCTCTCTCAACATTCCAGAGGCCTCTGGGAGCTGGGTGGGAAGCACTCCAAGGCCGCCATGAGGCACAGCTGAAGAGATACAGCTGCCCTTGGGATATTGTCAAAATCTGGGCTTGGCTGGGGCAGGGCAGGCCAGGCCAAGAAGACTTGACAAACAGGCTGGAGCAGGGGAGAGGCCAACACCAGGGGACCCGTAAGCAGGGCGTCTGTTGGTGTGGCCACAGGCAATAGGCAAACACCCTACCAGGCAGACAGATGGAGTCAAGGATGTCCTACAAAGTTTTCCCTGTCTAAGACAGACCTGGCCTTTGGAGTGTGGCAGAGAGAGGTGGGCAGAGGCTAGGCCAAGCCAACCAATGTCACAAAGGAGCAAAGTTACTGGTGGCAGTGCCAGAGCTCCAAAGTGCCAAGGATGGCTTGTTGTCTCAAGGAGCAATTCTAAGGGATGAGTCTCTCTCAGAAGCATGTGGCTCCAAGACACTCCCATGCACAGGCACTGAATTTCCCTCAGAGTGACCAGAAGTGAAATCCATCTAAATCTTTCCCCAGAAAATTCCTAAAGATCATCCTGTTTCCTCAGGAGGGCCTGTGTCCACTCACAAAGAAGAACTAAGCAGCCAAATGGTGGCATCCATTTTGTTTAGATTAGGATCTCAGTAGTGCATGACAGAAAGGAACAATGTATCCCAGACTCAGAGAAGGGACAGTGCCTCTCTGGCAGGTCCAACATTATTATCATTATCCTTTAAAAGAACCTTCGGATGTGTTTGTTTTTGAAGAATTGGCCTTTGAAGATTCCAATCTTGAAATGCTAGAGCCAGCTTTCTAACAACCAAACAGATGGAAACAAGTTTAGGCGTAAATATTTTCTTGTGCTTGGTAGGACTGTCCACAATTTAACCAGTTTCTTACCCTGGAAGGAAAATGTCTAACTTGAAAGGACACTCTACTTTGGTGCTTTCCTTTTTGCTTTCATAGCAAAAGCCATATCCAGGTCATTGTCTCCTTAGTACCAGAACTCTGGAGGAGCCATTTTGCCCTGCCTTTGGCTGCTAAATCCTACATCTCCAAATCACTTTTCTGAGGTATACAATACCCAACTCAAACTCCTGTGATGGTGTCAACATTCGTCAGGGCAAGTAATGCCAGATGCTGTAACAACCACCAAATCTCAATGAATTAACATGATAAAAGTTTATTTCTTGCTCACGCAAAGTCCACTCTGATGAAAGGTTCTCCTCCAAGGGGAGACTCAGGAATTTGGCGTGTGTCCATATTGAGGTGCTGCCATCCTGTGGGTGCAAGATTGCCTGGGTATCATCCAACTGCCAGATAGGACAGAGGGAGAGCTTGGAGTGTCCTATACCTAACCCCTAGCCATCTCAGTCTGAAGGTTACACACACCCCTGCCACTTGCATCCCACTGGAGAGAACTAGTCATGTGCAAAGAGAACTGGGACAAGACAGTCCCTGGCTGGGTAGACCCTCCCTGGCAAAAACTCAACACTACAGAAGGGGGAACCCAAATCTTTGATTTTCAGCCAGTCTTTTCTTCCATGGTGCTTCTTTTGTTTCCTTTTTTGAGACAGAGTCTCACTCTATCACCCAGGCTGGAGTACAGTGGCATGATCACAGCCCACCCTAGAGCCTCAATTTCCCAGGCTCAAGCAATCCTCCCACCTCAGCCTCCCAAGTAGCTTGGACTACAGGCATGCACCACCACACCTGGCTAATTTTTAAAAATTTTTTGTAGAGATGGGGTCTCACTCTGTTGCCCAGGCTAGTCTCAAACTCCTGGGCTCAAGTGATCCTCTTACCTTGGTCCCCCAGAGTGCTGGGATTACAGGCATGAGCCATCATGCCTGGCCCCACAGTGCTTCTTTACCTACTGAATTAATGCTGAAATCTTTGGGATGGCATACAAAGCCTAATGTACCCCCAATTCACCATGGATGCCATCTTCTAGCTCATCAGGATGATCCAGTTTTCCCCTGGATATATCAGTTAGCTTTCATTGCGTAGCAAACCATTCCAAAACTTAGTAGCTTAAAACAATACAGTTCTTCAAGTCACAATTTGCATTCAGCTTAGCTGAGAGGTTCTTCTGGTCCAGCTGGGCTCACCCATGTCTGTGGTCAGCTGCTAAGCTGGCTGAGGGCTATAAGTCTAGAAGTTTCCTCAGCTGGGACAGTTGGTCATTGCTTCACATGGTCTGTCATCCTCCAGCAGGCTAGTCCTGGTTTCCAAATATGGCAGTTTCTGCTTTATGACAATGAGAGCAGAATTGCGTTGAGCCATCTGAGACCCAAGCTTAGAACTCACATAGCCACACTTCTGCAGCATTTTATTGGACAAAGCATGTCAAAGCCAGCTCAGATTCAAGGGGTAGAGAACAGATTCCATATCTTGATAAGAAGTTCAAAACTACTACTGTAACCAATGTACTGTGCTCTCCCATGCCTTCTCTACAATGTGCCTGTAACTGAAACCTCCCCTTTTTCCTTGTCTTTGCCTGTGAACAAGGCCCAATTCAAATGCCTCTGAATCCACAATAGCTTCTGCCTTAGTTTAAGTTGTTCCAAAAACAGATCCTGAGACAAGAACTTGAGTACAGATATTGAGTGAAGAAGTGAAGAGAGTAAAACAGATACGGAGGACAAGCCAATATAAGGGTGCTCTACTGAGATCACTGTTGTAGGCAGTGAGAGGTAAATTCCACAGAGATCCCTGAGAAGCTATGGGATGCCTCTCAGACAGAGTCTTGCTCTGTTGCTCAGGCTGGAGTGCAGTGGTGCAATGTTGACTCACTACAACCTCCACCTCCCACGACAAGAGATCCTCCCACCTCAGTCTCCCAAGCAGCTGGGACTACAGGCATGCACTACCATGCCCAGCTAATTTTTGTATTTTTTGTATAAACAAGGTTTCACCATGTTGCCTAGGATGGTCTCAAACTCCTGGGCTCAAGCGATCTTCCTACCTCCGCCTCCCAAAGTGCTGGTATTACTGGTGAGCCACCACGCCTGGCCCCCACCTTCTATTGGTTGAGACTTACCCCACTGAACAGTATCTTCCCCGCACTTTCAAACTGTTCTTGCACATGGACCAAGCCAGCTCCCACAGCATTACAGAAAGCCCTGAGGCAGAAAGATACATGTGCCGACTTGAGGTGGGATGCTGTCAGCATGACTCCGAGTTTGCCTGGAAGTATCCACTGCAGCTGTGTCTGAAATCAGAGGGAGACCAGAGGTTTTGTGAGGTGCCAAAAATGTCAGGTATAATTTCCCTGATATCTTGTTGGAAGTAAATTCTTCCTCCTCAGAGATCCTGTGCTCCAAAGTTTCCATCACTCCAGTGGTACCCATCATACAGTTTTTAATTGCAGACATTCATAAATGTGTATAATCTCCCCTGCTGAACTACAAGCTCCTGGAAAACAGGAGCCACACTGGATAGAATTTTTAAAAATCCTACCTTAGCCCCTAATGCAAAGCTCTGTCAGTTTTGTTGGCTGCGTAATAGAAGAAACTCCTAGATCCAAGACATTGGAATATACTATTTCATTCATTTGTTCTGTCAACATGTGACTGTAAGTGCCTGCAATGGGCAGTACCAGAACATCTGTAAACAAACAAACAAATAAAAACAAGCAGGAGACCCACTCTCCCCAGTCTTGAGAATCTTTTAATCTAGTTGTATATATAAACCACACATATATACCATAAAGTCCAAAACACCCAAAGCAACAAGTAAGCATGTCTAAGGCAGTGTCATCAGAGTGACCTGAGTGGACGATAGTTAAGTAGGGAAGACTCAGGTGAGGTGTTACATTGGTCTGGTGGCTGTAACAGAGGTCTATCTGAAGGAGATAATACAATAAAAAGGCAGTGCCATCTTCACCAAATGGTTCAAAATTTTTACTACGTTCTTCAGATCATAGATATAATATACACGCTTTATGGAAGATTTGGAAGAAGCCATAAAGAACAAAGAACAAAGTTAGTGCTCCCTCATAATCCTACCACCCAAAGGCAATCTCTGAAAACATTGTGGCATAGTTCCTTCTTGCCTTCTTCCTACATATTTATGTTATATGGTTGAAGTCATACTAGGTATTGATTCCTGGTTTATTTAGCATGAGAACTATAAGAGACAGAGAAAATTAAATCCAACTCCCACACTGTGTACATGAGAAATAGAAGCCCCAAAGAAATCAACATAAAAAGGCCCCAGAACTGAGATCAGAATGGAGGTCTCCCAATCTTAATCCAGTCCTTTTTCTATATGACACTACCTCTATTTACCTTTTCCTCACCACATAATTGTGAATCCAGACTTCAGAAACTTATGTTTGGGGCTTTAAAATTCCCAAAACAGTATGTACACCTAAAATTGTCTGTGTACATATGTATGCACCACTGTGGAAAGAACTAATGGCCACCAACATGGCTGCTATGAGAATTAAAGAAGATAACATAAATGAGAAAGCACCCAACATACAGCAGGGACTCTGTGTGACTGGGGCAGACACATGTGTGTAGAGAAGGGCAGAGAAGAAATCCCAGCTCTGTTTTCTCCACACATCCTCAAGTGTAGGCACACAATGTTCTGTAGCTCAGGCTGGAATATAAAATAAACTTCTCAGCCAGGAAGGTGGCTCTGCCAGGTCTCCTCTGTGTCTGGGTGGATTCGTTTTTCTATAAACTTTATGGTCCTTTGCAAAGAATGACTACAAGTGCTGCAGATGTTGCAGGCTCCTGTGAGCAGATGTTCATGACTGTAAAAATCTCAGGGAAATTATACCTCAGCCTTTTAAGTCAATGAGCTAAAACCCAACATAAGGTTCTGGGCTCGTTTATTATTTTCCCCCATTAGAGCAGGCTGTGTATTAGTAGCAATGAAACAACTGCACTTCTTGGGGAGTAGCCCACGGTCACTGGAGTCCCAGATAAGCCCAATCACTCTGTGTCTTAGTCACTATAATTCTTTTTTTCTGGGCTTAACTGACAACACAAACCCTCTGGTACCAGAGGAGAAACACATTCAGGGACTCTGTGGGTGACAAAGAAAGCAACACCCCTTCCACCTCTCTTCCCAGAGCAACTTCCAATCCCTCTACTGCTATTATCACACAGGTCAGTGACGAGAGGATCAGAGCACCGAAAGAGAGCTTTGGAATTATTTAGCTTCCCTCTTGTGCTGGAACCCAATATAATCATAAAAATTGTGTATAATAATCATGAAGGCATAAAGGAATTTTAGGAATAGAGCATTAGAAGAAGCCACAGCTTGCTTGCTTTTTTCTTTCTCTCTTTTTTCTTTATTTCAGCAAATGCAAGAACATCTCTTTTGTTCACATATATATCAGTGCCTTTTGCAAGGAGGGATCAGGTTACTTGTATAAAGCTATGAATAATTTCTCTTCAAGAGTAAGGACAGGACATAACATTCTCACCACCATGAGCAAACAAGTATGCAGGCTGTTCTTTTTCCTCCCCACCACCCAACCTCTCCTCCCTTCATACCACTCCTGCTTCCCAAGTTTAGAAGTAAATGAGTAATTTAAAACAACCTCCCTGGCATGATGCTTCAACATTAGGCCAGGGCATTGCAAAAAGCACGCTCCAAGTAATTTTCAAAAGCAGAGTCTGTTCAAAAGCACACTCTGCTCCTCCCTCAGACAACTAAACAGGGTGTAGATTGGTTTACAACCTGATTCCCTGCAAATGGAATAAAAATGGAGTAGCATCCCTTAAAACAGAATTCTGGAGAAAGCCACATGAAAATATTGAACCCACTTTAAATGCCCAAGGGGAGAACAAGATTCCCAGGAAGGCAAACACTATGAACAATTTCTAACCAGCAAACAAATAGGCACTTCATTGCTGAGCCCGTCCCAAGCAAAGCAGCCAGGAGCCACCCTGGTTCTTTTGGTGGCAGTAGGCAAAGGTCCAGGTTCCCTTAGTTTATCCAAAGTGGTTCATCATCCACTTAAATATGCAGAGTTTGTTTTCAAAAGTCATTGCCAAAGGCTTCTCTCACAGTCTGACTGACTCAATAGATCCATGGAGTGAACCAGGGCTGCTTAGTAAGTTTGGTGGTCAGAAGCTGAAGAATTTCCCATCTGACAGCTTCTATTTTCTCTATGAAAATAATGACAAGTTTATTTCCCATAAATTCAGTTCAAGTGGTGTGTGTTTGTGTGTGTGGTGGTGGTGGTGGTGGTGATGGTGGTGGTGGAATGTCTAGGAAAATGAAGAGGGCTAGAAATAACCCCTGCAGAAAATGGGAGAAGGGAAGCTAAGGACATAAAAGATAACTGTTTCAAAAACACCACAGAACTGACCCAATAAAGGTTGGTTAATTTTGTTCATCTTTTCGAATACCCAGATTTTGGTTTCATTGATATTTCTCTATTGTTTTTATATTTTCTATTTCATTAATTTGCATTCTAATCTGTGTTCTTTCCTTTCTTCTGCTTTCTTTGGGTTTAGTTTTCTGTCGTTTTTCTAATTTTCTAAAGGTGGAAAATTAGGTTATTGACTGGGGATCTTTCTTCTTTTTAATATAGGTATGTACAGCTATAAATTTATCTGTAAGCCCTGCTTTAGCTGCATTTCATAAGTATTGTCTATTTCTTGCTTCAATTCTGACAGCTTTTGCTTCATGTATTTTAGGACTCTGTTGTTAGGTGAACATATGTTTATGATTGTTATATCTTTCTGATGAATTGACTCTTTTATCATCATAAAATGTCCTTCTTTGTCACCAGTAACAATTTCTGTCTTAAAGTCTATTTTGTCTGATATTAGAATAGCCACTCTATCTCTTTTTGATTACTGTTTCATGATATATCTTTTTCTGTCCTTTTGCTTTCAACTTATTTGTGTCTTTGAATCTAAAGTATGTATCTTGTAGACTGTGTATTATTGGATCATGCTTTCTGTAATCTATTCTGTCAATCTCTGCCTTTTGATTGGAGTGTTTAACCCATTTATACTTAATGTAATTATTAATAATGTGAGATTTACATCTACCATTTTGCTATATTTTTGAGTCGTTTTCTTAGTGATTGCCCTGGGTATTGGAACTTACATTTTAACATATAAAATTTGTATCTTAACATATAAAAAATCTAGATTCACAACTTATTTTCAATAATATACAATAACTTTTCTCCTACATAGTTCCATTCCTTCCTGCCTCTTTTGTGCTGTTATTTTTCTACAAATTACATCTTTATACATTATATGTTCATCAACAGATTTATAATTATTGATTTATGTAGTTGTCTTATAAATCAGAGAGGAGAAAAGAAAGAGTTACAAACAAAGTATATTTATACTGTTTTTTGTCTTTATCTATGTAGTTACCTTTACTGGTGTTCTTTTTTTCTTGATGTGGAGTCAACTTACTATCTAGTGTTCTTTTTTTTTTTTTTTTTTTTTTTAATTATTATACTTTGAGTTCTAGGGTACATGTGCATAATGTGCAGGTTTGTTACATATGTATACTTGTGCCATGTTGGTGTGCTGCAGCCATCAACTCATCAGCACCCATCAACTCGTCATTTACATCAGGTATAACTCCCAATGCAATCCCTCCCCCCTCCCCCCTCCCCATGATAGGCCCCGGTGTGTGATGTTCCCCTTCCCGAGTCCAAGTGATCTCATTGTTCAGTTCCCACCTATGAGTGAGAACATGCGGTGTTTGGTTTTCTGTTCTTGTGATAGTTTGCTAAGAATGATGGTTTCCAGCTGCATCCATGTCCCTACAAAGGACACAAACTCATCCTTTTTGATGGCTGCATAGTATTCCATGGTGTATATGTGCCACATTTTCTTAATCCAGTCTGTCACTGATGGACATTTGGGTTGATTCCAAGTCTTTGCTACTGTGAATAGTGCCGCAATAAACATACGTGTGCATGTGTCTTTATAGCAGCATGATTTATAATCCTTTGGGTATATACCCAGTAATGGGATGGCTGGGTCATATGGTACATCTAGTTCTAGATCCTTGAGGAATCGCCATACTGTTTTCCATAATGGTTGAACTAGTTTACAATCCCAATATGTCTTGTAGGACAGGTCTGCTTGTGACAAATTCTTTCCATTTTTGTTTATTTGAGAATGACTTCATTTCTAAAGAACAGTTTTGCTGAACATCAAATTCTTGGTTGATAATTGTTCTTTCAGCACTTTGACTATGTCATCCCACTATTTTCTAGCTTCAGTGGTTTCTGATGAAAAATCAGCTCTTAATCTTATTGAGGATACCTTGTATGTGATGAGTTGCTTCTTTTTTGCTACTTTCAAGATTCTTTCTTTACCTTTGATTTTCAACAGTTTGATTATGAGGTGTCTTAGTGTGATGCTCTGAGTTTTTCCAACTTGGAGTTCATTGAGCTTCTTGGATTTGTAGATTCATGTTTGTCATCAAATTTGGGAAGGTTTCACCCATTATTTCTGCCCCTTTATCTGTCTTCTCTCTTTCTGGGACTCCCACTATACAACTAATGGTATGCTTGACAGTGTCCCATAGGCCTCTGAGGCTCTGTTCATTTTTCTTCATTTTTTAATTTCTTTCCTAAGATTGAACAATCTCAATTCACCTATCTTCAAGTTCACTGATTCTTTCTTCAGCCTAAAGAAATTTGCTGTTTTTCCCCTCTAGTACTTTTCAACCCTGAATTTTTATTTGTCTGCTTTTATAATTCCTATCTCTTCATTGGTATTCTCTATTTGGTGAGACGACATTCTCATGCTTTCCTTTAGTTTTTAAGATACGGTTTCCCTCCACTGTTGAATATACTTAAAATAACTAATTTAAATTATGTATTTATCTAATAAGCCCAAGATCTGGGCCTCCTCAAGAACAGTTTCTATTGATTGCTTTTACTCCCATATTTGGGGCATATTTTCTTGTTTCTTTTTATGTCCTATAATTTGTCATTACAAACTGGACATTTTGTATAATGTGATGTGGCAACTCTGAAAATCAGATTCTTCCTCCTCCCCATGGTTTGTGGTTGTTACTGTTTGGTGTTGTTGCTCTTTGTTCAGTGACATTTCTGAACTAATTCTGTAAAATCTGTATTCTTTGTCTCTACTCAGCTTAGTAGTTAATAATTGTACTGTCATTTCCTTAAATGCCTTGAACCAATAAATCTGAGTCTTTGCTGAGGGACTCTGTGCATGTTAGGACACACCTTTAACACTCAGCCGGTATGAATGGTCTTACAGTTCTTGTCTAGATTCAGCCATTTTTCTTTGTTATAAGCCATTGGTTAATTTACAGAACTAGTTTAGAACTCTGTCTTAGCCTTCCCTTTCTGCTTATGCAGAAGCCTAAGGTCAGTCAGAAGTGAGGACTTAGGACCTTCTCAGTTATTTCTTGAGCATGTATGCAGCCCTGAGTATGCACACAAACCTGTACATGTGAACATGTGTGTAGTCTTCTAAATTTCCAGGAATATGTGACAGCTTTTCAAGGCCATCTATAAACATCTCATTCCCTAGTTTTTCGATTTATGTTTTTTAGTTAGCTTGTTATTTGTCTCAACTTTTACCACTGCCTCCGGCAGCCATAATATTAAAAAATTGTTGCCGATTGTTTTTGACAAATGCCCTTGAGGAGAAGGCAGTTCACACTGAATGAACTCCGAGTCAGGTCAAATAAAGACAAGCATTGTGGGTGACCTTTTCCAGGGAACTATAAAATAGGTCAAATTATGACAGTTCTCTAAGAATGGGGCTTTGAAAGAGCTCCAACTCTGTTCTGACTCACCCAGTGGCTACCAGGTTGCTGGTTCTCACTGCAGTTGCATAGATCAAGCATACCCAAGCCAGTCTTTACTTCTGCAGGCTATTAGCTTTCAAGGCTATCACAGAACTGGGGAGAAGAAGATGGGAACTAGACAAGTTAAAATACCAGAAAACTCACTGTTCTTACTGAGGGCCACCCTATTTAAAAATTTAAATGCTTCCCAGATTGCTACAAGCTTTGGGTTAATTTCCAGAGTTCTGAAAAAGTTGATTTTGACCTCATTTGCCAGTGTTCTTGTTACTATTATGCAGCAGAGGATTTTCAGAGGTCCCTGCTCCAACACTCCCAGTAATATTATTCCCAGGCAGTTCGCTTTTAAAGAATGCCTATGGTCTTGGGCAGGAGTGAGATGGATTAGCTAAAAGTGTGGAAGTAAAGATGGCTGTTACTTCTTCTCAGTAGGTATTGCATTATTGTTTCCAATTATCCACCCTTCCCTGTATCCATGCCCTTTGCTCTGTGATGTTGCATTTCTTTGATCTACAGGTGGAGTATATTTCTCTTTTCCATTAATGATGTTTCTTGGCCATGTGGAACACAGACAAAAGTGAGCAAGTCAGTTCTGAGCTTACATCTTAAAGCACTTGATGTTCCCCCCACCCCTTTTATGCTTCTGCCATTGCTACAAGAACATATTCAGCTAAAACATTCTGGTCCAAGAAGGAAGAGAGACACTTGGAGCTAGTCTGGACCCAATCTTCAACTTGCAGCCAAGTTTAGCCAAGCTCAGTCTATATCATCCAAATGCCAGTCAACTCACAGGTGCATGAGCAAGAACAAATTATTTAAGCCACTGAGATTTAGAATGGCTTTTAATGCAGCATTATTGTGGTGATAGCCGAGTTATTGTGGTGATAGCTGAGTGATACAAAACATATTTTTTGGTTACACCCTTAGAGTCTGCCTATTCTAAGAGCTGGATCTCAAATGTATCTATCAGTTATTTGTGCCACCACCACTTTCCCTTTTTCCCTCTAAACAAATGGAAGAGTTTGCTCCTCCTTCTCTGGACTAAGATAAGGAGCCATTGAAAATTTTTGTCAGTTATAGAATGAACATCTGATGTAAAAGGCAACAAGTATAACAGATCAAGCACACCCAAGCCAGTCTTTACTTCTCAGGAAAGCAACCAGCAAATCACTCTCCAGATAGCAGAAACCCAAAGTCAAAAGATCAGGTATTTTTTCCAAAAGAGAAATAGTCAATTCTTCCCTGAGGAACAGTTTGCAACATGGAAAGTTATAATGGAAACTCCAGTTTTCATTCCAGGGATTTTTTTTCCTCCAGAAAACTAGGTATTTCCTTTAAAGCAGTTTGAGATCATTCTTTTGTGATTGCATGACATCATTTGTAGGGAAAAATGTTTTTTGCCTCAGTACTTTTCTGGTCAAAATTTGCCCTGAAAAATGGTAGGCCGTGTGGAAGATATATGAGAAAATGGGTGGGAAGGTACATGGTAAACTTTGTAGGTGTTTTAAAAAGTATTGGTACTTTCTCTATTGACTACTGTCTTTTGCTCAGTTAAGTTTTTAGTCTTTAATAGGTAAGTGCTAACTTACCAATGATGTTAATCATGAATGATGATCAGTTATCATTAGAATAATATTAGAGATGGAAGTAAATATATAAGAATTGGTTAATTCTTTTCTGGATACAGGAAAGAGTGTGTTGGTGAATAAATATACATGGGTGAAAGTTGAAGCCCAGTAGTTCACTGTTTGATGCCTCTGTCCTCAATCTTAAGACATGTTTTATTTAAGTAACCCCCTTTCAAAAGGGGCCTGTGCACATCAAAGAAGTGATTTTCTAAATGAAAGAGAAACATATCTCCTTGAGAACCAAAAAGTAAACCAAGCACAACTGCTTGTTTAGGGATTTACAATATATGGTAGATTCACATTTTTCTTGAGTTTGTGATAGCCACTCTTTTTTGCCTATCATGACTCTCATTATACTCTTCTTTTAAGTAATGGAACCCTAATTTTATTCAATATAACTACAGTATAGCTTAAAGGTTACATTTTCCCAGTCTCTTGCAATTAGATGTAATCGAATGACTAAACATTGGTCAATGAAATGTAAAAGGATATATATACACCCCCCCACACACACACACACGTATATGTGTATATAGTACATATATGTATATAGTGTATATACATATATGTATATAGTATATATAGATATATGTATATATAGTATATATGTATATATAGTATATATGTGTGTGTATGTGTGTGTGTATATATATACACACACACACATATACATATATGCAGTTTACAGGAAGTCTCTTTGAAAGGGTGGTAATTCCCTCCTTCTCCTTCCTACTGTCTGAATATGGATGTGATGGCTGCAGATCCAAGCTAACCATATTGGACCATGATGTAACTTCGAGGAAAAAAAACCCATATGCTAAGGATTATAAAGCAAAATGATACTCAACAGGCTTCCTGACACAACATGAAGCCACCATACTGGCCCTGGCCTATTACCTCCAGATTTCTTTTACCTTAGATAAAAATAAAATTCTGCCCCTTAAAATCAGGTCCACTGTATAATGTACATGTGGTAGAATTCCACCTATTTTAGTTATACAGTTTGATGAATTTTGACAAGTTTACCCAGTCATGTAACCACCACCACATTCAAGATGTAGAACATTTCCATCCTACCCCCCAAAATTCTCTCATGTTCCCTTGCATTCAGTCCCTTCCCTCATCCCAGCCCCTAGCAATCTCTGATTTGATTTCTGTCCAAACAATTTACTTTGTCCAGAATGTCACATAATCAGAAACATACTATGTAGCCTTTTGTATCTAGCTTTTCTCAATTAGCATAATGCTTTTGAGATCTGTTCATGTCATTGCATGTATGAATAGTTTGTGCCTTTTGTGGCTCAGTCACCTCAATTTGTTTATCCATTTATCAGTTAATGGATATTTAGGTTGTGTCCAGCTGCTATAACTATTTGTGTACAAGTTCTTGTGTGGACATTGTTGTTCCCTTTTTTTTTTTTTTTTTTTTTTTTTTTTTTTTTTTTTTTTTTTTTTTTGAGACAGGGTCTCACTCTGTCATCCAGGCTGGAGTGCAATGGTGCAATCATGGCTCACTGCAACCTCCTTCTCCTGGGCTCAAGCGATCCTCCCACCTCAGCCTCCCAAGCAGCTGGGACTACAGGCATGGCCACTGATATGGTTTGTCACTGTGTCCCCACCCAAATCTCATCTTCAATTGTAATCCCCACATGTCGAGGGAGAGACCTGTAATCCCCACACGTTGATGGAGGGAAGTGATTGGATCATGGGGGCCATTTCCTCCATGCTGTTCTTGTGACAGTGAAATCTCATGTGATCTGATGGTTTTATAAGTGTTTGACAGTTCCTCCTTCACAAACTCTCTCTCCTGTCACCTTGTGAAGAAGGTCCCTACTTCCCCTTCCACCATGATTGTCAATTTCCTGAGGCCTCCCCAACCATGCAGAACTGTGAGTCAATTAAACCTCTTTCCTTTATAAATTACCCAGTATCGGGTATTTCTTTACAGCAGTGGGAAAATAGACTAATACGGCCACCATGCCTGGCAGATTTTTTTTTTTTTTTTTTTAGTAGAGATGAGGTCTTACTATGTTGCCCAGGCTGGTGTCAAACTCCTGGTCTCAAGCAATGCTACCTGCCTGGGCCTCCCACAGTGCTGGGATTACAGGCATGAGCCACTACACCTGACCTGTTCAGTTCTCTTTAATGGGATTGATGAGTAGTATGATAGGTATATGTTTAATTTTGTAAGAAGTTGCTAAATCTGTTTCACTCACCACCAATGTATGAGTTCCAATTGCTCTACATTTTTGTCAGCACTTTACAGTGTCAGAATTTTTCATTTTATCTATTTTAGTAGACATGTAGTGGTACCTCTTTGTGATTTTAATCTGCATTTCTCTAATGATTAATAATGTTGAGCATCTTTTAAGGTGTTTATATGCCATCCATATTTCTTCTTTTATGAAATGTGTTCAAATCTTTTGCCCATATTTTTAATTGTCTTATTAGTGAGTTGTATTTAGAATATAAATCCTCCATAATACAGTGTGTTTTGTAAATATTTTCTTCCAGAGTGCAACTGATCCTTTCATATTCTTAAAATTGTCTTCAAAGAGCAGAAGTTTTCATTTTGATGACGTCTAATTAACCAATTCTTTCTTTTATGGTTTGTGCTTTTTGTGCTCTTTTAAGGAATACTTTGCCGACCCAAGACCCCAAAGATTTCCCCTTACATTTTTTTCCAGATTTTTTATAGTTTTACGTAAGGGTTGAAATTCACTTTATTTGCATATGGTTATCTAGTTGTTTCAGCACCATTTGTTGAAAGACTATCCTTTCTACATTGAATGATCTTAGCACTTTTGTAAAAAAAAAAAAAAAAATAGTTAACCATGTATATAGTGAACTATTTATGGACTTTTATTTTGTCCCACTGATGTATGTCTGTCCTTATGCCAATGCCATCCTGTCTTGATTATTATAGTTTTATAGTAAGTCTTCTAATCAAATAGTGAAAGTCCACTGACTTTGTCTTTGTTTTTTTTTTTTTTTTTTTTTTTTTTTTAATTCTCTTGGGTGTTTTAGTTCCTTGAATTTTCCATACAAATTTTAGAGTCAGCCTGCCAGTTTCTACCAAAAAAATAATTCTTGGATTTTTGACTGGATGGCTTGGAATCTATAATTTGGAAAGAACTGATAATCTGACAATATTGAGTATTCTAATTTATGAACATGATATATCAAAAGAGAAAAGGGCTGGGCATGGTGGTTCATGCCTATAATCCCAGCACTTAGTGAAGCTGAGGTGGGAGGATTGCATGAACCAAGAAGTTCCAAGACCAGCCTAGGCAACATAGCAAGACCTCTTCTCTATTAAAAAAAAAAAAAAAATTAAATTAACCAGGCATGGTGGCGCACACCTGCATTTCTAGTGACGTGGGAGGCTGAGGTGGGAGGATCACTTGAGCCTGGAAATTAAGGCTGCAGTGAGCAATGATCACACCACTGCACTCCAGCCTGAGTGACAGAGCGAGATCCTGTCTCAAACAAAAAGAGAGAGAGAAAAAAAAGAAATAAAATGCAATCTTGTTTCAAACACTATTACCTAAAGTTTTTGCTACATGCAGCCAAACCTAATGCTAACCAATGTAGAAGTAGTCATAACTCTTCATGAATGCGGCAGACACTGTATTAAAATATAGAGATGCTAAAAAAAGGGATGGGGGCATGTCAAAAGGACACAGGAGCCAACCTGAAATAGCCTCTGATTGGCAAAGGTGAAACAATTTTAGCAACAAACTAAACAACTCAAAGTATTACAATACATTAGATTATATTAGATGATGAGATTATAACTCAAAGATTACAATAAATAGTTATGAATCCACACTGACGTAAATAAATAATTGAATGAATAAATGGGAAAGAAGAGACAAATATTCCTTACAGAATTCCAATTAACAAATGTAGAAAGAATGAGGGAAATCGAAAAGTCACTCTGAGAACACCGCAGCAAAAATTGCTTCAGGCAAGATTCACTGAAGTGTATGCATATGTCAAAATTCATCCAAATGTACACTTTACATATGTACAGTTTGTTGTACATCAATTATGTCCTAATACAGCTGAAAAGTGTATAAATTTTATTGCATTTTACACTCCAGTGAAAAGTTAACAATTTGGTGCTTCACTTAAATAGGGGAGGTGAACTTTCTGTAGACAGAAAAACTGTTCTAATACCTATACTTAAGGTCTCAAAGCATATCCAAGGGAATCATAGCAGGCTCTGTTGGTGGTCTGCTCTTACACCCTCTCCCTTACTACTTCAGATGCTGGCCTGACTTCCTATAGCCAGCACTGCATTGGCCTGAGGGATTTCTGTGGCTACTGAAGCCCACTTTGCCTGCCCACTTGTCAGGCCAGAAGTGCCAGGGAATTGATGCCCCCAGAGGAACTGCCCTCAACCAGTGAGTGCTAGGAGTTGACTGATCTTCAAATGCTCCAGCTTCCTCATGTCTTAGGTGGAGTAACTATGAAATGCATGTTCTACATGGTTTCCCAGAGTACCACAACAAAATTGTGCTCTCCGGTTGCCCACAGAGCTAACTTATTGACTGCCTTCCCATCCTTATCCCACTTCCTTACTGGTATTTCCTTTACTTCCAAATAAACTACTTGAACTTGAATCCTTCACTGAGGTCTAGCTTCTGGGGAACCTTAACAAAGACAAATACATAGTGGGTATCTTTGCTGAATAGATGAGTATCTCTTAGAAAAATTGCTAAGGAAGATACTCCCCCCAAATAGAAAAACTACCAAGAATTTAAAGAATGTAAACACTTGGCTTTTTAATCCTACAAATAGGCTACAAATTACATTATAGATAATATAATTATCTATAAAACCAGTACAATTAAAAATAAGCAATAATATTTGCAACTGGCTTACAGTTGATCTGCTTCTCACTGTTTCTGATGAATAACTCATGCAATCGCAGCCATGACTCAGTTTATTCTTAGCCTAGCAGTATGTATTTGTCTATTTGTCACTTTTCAGCAACTCTTTGCCCCTGGAGTTTTTGGTTTTGCTACCCTTTACTTGTTTGTTTTCTTATCTGAGAAGAAAAGGGGAGGGCAAGCTCACTGAACAAAGCTGCACTTTTATAAGGCAATTATTTATCCCAATGAGAGGGGGTGCTGAGCTCAAGACTTGAACACAATGGGCTGACAATGAACAATTTGTGTCACACATTAACATGACAATTTAAAAACCATAAGAAATAAATATTGGAAATGAAATCATTCTGAAAATAGCAGCAACTGACATGATTACTTGTTACCTCTGTGAAGACAGTGTTGGTAAGTATGATAGATTGCAAAAACTGCCCCATATTCTTTACTTTTCCCTTTAACCACGTCCCCTTTGCCATGTAACTTTGCAGTGTCCTTCTCCTGTGCCTCTCTAGGCTGTCATGTGGCTTGCTTTAGGATAACAGGATGTAGGGGAACATAACATAAGCAGAGGCTTGAAAGGAGCTTCCATGACTGGACTGGCCTGCTCTTGCCCTCTGCCATCACCATAAGGACATGCTCAGGATGGCCTGCTGGAGGGTGAGACAGGCTTGTGGAGCACAGTGAAGCCACCCTACTCATTTTAGCCAAGGCTATCTCGGACCAGCTGACAGCCAATCACCAGATATGTGAGTGATCCCAGGCAAGACCAGATGTGATGCCCAGCTGAGCCCAGCTTAAATCACTAACCCACAGACACATTAGCTACATCTGTACTTAATATTTTAAGCCACTGAGTTTTGCAGTGGTTTGTTACATAGCATTTTGGTGGAGATAAATAATCAAATACAGTAAAGTTGGAGTTTAAAAAATATAGCCTTTCTTGGGGCAATGTGGCCCAAAATTCACATGAAAATAAATAAATTCAGCAAGTCATCTGAGTACTTATAAATATCTAGATTAGTGATGGATTCTAAAACACCAAGATCAGAGTTTGCAAGCTGTTGGCCCACCACTCACATCCAGTCTAGGGATGTGTCCCTATAGAATGGTGAAAGCACAACTTATTGTCTTTTTTAAGTCAGAAAGAGTACATGAGTCCATATTAGACAGCTTATCTCTATTCATTTAAACTTCTTTCCCTACTATAAATTGGATGTAAAATCTAAAGCTAAGCCCTAGGTTCAGGAAAACTTGATTCTGTATATCAGCCAGGGTTCAGAGAAACAAAACTACTAGGAGCTATGCAGAATAGGAATTTATTATAGGGATTTGACCTGTATTAACCCATTCTCACACTGCCATAAATAACTGCCTGAGACTGGGTGATTTATAAAGAAAATAGGTTTAATTGACTCATAGTTCCACATGGCTGGGAGGCCTCAGGAAACATACAATCATGGTGGAAGACAAAAGGGAAGCAAGGCATGTTTTACATGGTGGCAGGAGAGAGAGACAGTGAAGGGGGAAGTGCCTTTTTTAAACCATCAGATCTCCTGAGAACAAACTCACTCTCATGAGAACAGCATGGGGGAAACTGCCCCCACGATCCAATCACCTCCCACCAGGTCCCTCCCTCAACATGTGGGGATTACAACTGGATATGAAATTTGGGTGGGGACACAGGGCCAAATCATATCATGACTTAAGCAATTATGGGAACTGGTAAAACAGCCTCAGTTTGGTTGTTTCATCTGTGTCCAGTGCTGAGCCTGAAGTTGGGTACACATGAAGTAGGTGAGAAGGAGGGCAACTGGGACCTGTGAGAAACTAGCTGAAACTTATGTTAGCCTTTCTCCATCTCCAAGCCTCCACCTTTGCTGCCTTGGGTGACCTGCAGGAGACATTGGCACTCTTGCCATAAAGCCACACTCATACCTGGCCTGGGATATGGAGACACTGAAGGAAGAGATCCTCTGAGAACTGAAACTGCAAACCTGGCTGCTGACTTACCAACAAGATGTCCCAGCTGATCCATGAAAATGTGCACAAGCTGCAACAGGGCCTGACCTACTCCTGAGAGCAAACTGGCTATTTCTACCTTCCAAATTTCCTGCAAACTTATCCTGTGACTGACCCTAACTAGAAATATGCAGGGAAAGGAACTCTGGGAAATGTAGTACCAGCTTAATCAAGCTGACACATTATAGAGCCACCACATATTGACACTTATTTGAACAACTGAAAACTTGGGTGGACATCAGGAAGTCAGCTATTATATCCTAAGCTTTAAATTTCTGGATGAAAACTAGAGATGAGCCATCAAGTTCCTGCCGTGTGTCTCAGAAAGCTTTTGACTGCGAGTCAGACTGACTTAATATAGGGAAACTTTATTGTCTCACATAAGACGACGTTCAAAGGTAGTATGGTTTCAGAGAAGGGTAATTAATGGCTGAAGAACTCCATATAGGATCCACGTTCTATCTTTTTGTCCATCATCCTTAGCATGTTAGATTTGTCCTTAGGCTTATCTCTTCCTGGTCACAGGGTGACTGAAGCAGTTCCAATCATCACACCATAACATCCAAAGCTGTCTAGCAGTGAAGCATGAGGAAGCTTTTTCCAGAAGTCTCCCTAGCAGATCTCTCTTGACACTCCATTGGCCAGAACTGATCACATGTCCACCCTAAACCAATCATTGGCCAGGAAAATGGGATTACAAAAATTTTGCTTCATAAGCTATGTTCTCCACACAACTGTTTCTCTTATTTTGGTTATAACATATGCTCCAAAGTGCAGCTATTAGGTCAAAAGGCATGAATAGAACTTTTTTTTTTAATGTTAAACTAAACTGGTCCTGTCATTGACATCATTTTTCCCTTCTGTCACTAGAGTCTATCACTGGAGTGTTTATATACTGATAATCAGTCTATGAATGGTGTGGGCTGCCCTGAATCACCTGGTTACCCATCACCTGGATCAAACCAGGTTTCTATCAGCAAGGAATAACAGGACAGAGGGATGGGCAGTGGCTTTTTTGTGTGTCTATGCATTCACCTGGCATTTACTTTGCACCTGCAACCATATCAAGAGCACAAGATATGAAAGCCTCACAAATAACACGTATGGAGGGGGGAAGAATTTCTTCTTGGCCCAGAGAAATAAAATGTGACCATCTTGTGAATTCAATAGGGAAGCTTAAAAATAGATGTATAAAATGGCCAACAAGCATGTAAGAAGATGTCCAACATCATTAGTCATTAGGGAAATGCAAATCAACACCACAATGAGGTACTACTTCACACCCACCAGGATTTTCCCAAAACATGGAAAATAACCAGTGTTGGTGAGGATGCAGAGCAATCAGAACCCTTGTGCACTACTGGTGGGAATGTAAAATGATGCAGCTGCTGTGGAAACAGTTTGGCCATTCCTCAAAAAGCTAAATGTAGAGTTACCATATGACTCAGTAATTCCACTGCTAGGTATATACCCAAGAAAAAATACAAACATTTGTCCATATAAAAATCTGCATACAAATGTTCATATCAGCATTATTTATAATAGCCAAAAGGTAGGCAGAATACAAATGTCCATCAATGAAAGATTAGATAAACAAGTTATGGTATATACATATAATGAGATATTATGCAGCCACTAAAAGAAATGAGGCACTGATACGTGCTGCAATACAGATGGACCTTGAAATATTATGCTAAGTAAAAGAAGTCTAATATAAAAGGTCACAAATTGTATGATTTCAGTTATATGAAATGGCCAGAAAAGACAAATGTATAGAGACAGAAAGCAGATTCATGGTTGCCAGGGACTAGGGGAAACTAAATGGAAAGTTACTGCTCAGTGGGTATGTGGTTTCCTTTAGGGGTGATGAAAAGGTGGCAGTTGCACAACACTGCAAATGAACTAAATGCCACTGAATTGTTCCCTTTAAAACACAGCTAATTTTATGTTAGGTGACTTTCACTGCAATAAAAAAAATCATTTAAAAAAATAGAAACATGAGAAAAAACAGCTTTTCCCACCTTTAAATGTCATTGTTAAGACTAAAATGGTTGAAACTGCTACAGCCACCTTGTGATCATGAGAAAACAAGTGTGCTAGGATGGCAGAGCAAAAAGATGGAAGGAACCTGGGTTCTAGATGGGTTGCCAAGTCATTTAATTAAACCTGCCACAGATCACTCTTCCTTAGGACTTTTTATTTTGTGAGATAATAAATTCCCTTGTCAAGTAGTCCTAGGGATTAGATGTTTTGCCAAATGTTTTTACTTTTTTCCCTTTTACTTATATTTGCTTCTTGGAAGCTGCTAGATTTCTGGAAACTTAATGATTCCAGGTACTCCCATGATCATTTTCAGGCACCACAGCTTTTGAAAACGCCCCTATTTACCTGAAGAAAACAGACATGCACCATTCCTGCTGTTATGAAAGCCACCCCTGTGAACCTAACCATTCCAGGCCTTCCAGAAATGGGGACTGAAACAGGATAGCTCCCTTCTGTTCAGATCTTACCTACAGTCCATAGGCACCTGAGGTTCTACAGTCAGAAGGAACCTGATCTGCAACAGGATGAACCTCTTTCTTTCAGTCCCAATCTTTCTTCAATTAATTTTAATGTTTCCATATATGCTATTGGGGCCTCTTTCCATTCCCACCACCACATATAGGTGCATGTGAACATATGTGTACACACTTGCACAAGCCCCACAGTATACTCCCAGATAAAATACTTTTTATAATCTTGAAAATCACCGGAAATCACAATACCACAAATCCCCCAATATAATTCTACCTCAGCCTTCCCAACCTCATCTCCAAAGGAAGTCACCTTGGTGGAAAGAGAAAGGCACCTTGCCACCTCCTGCCCCATCCTCTGGGATACTTGAGCCCATGATTGTGGAGTCCCATGTTGGAAGCCACATCTGCCATTCATCAGGAGCCCAGGCAGGGTCTCCTTTGTATTATCCAAAGTATTTTGTATGAAACACTCAATCAATGTCTATTAAGTTTGATGTCAGGTGTAACAAATCCCAACTATGACTTTGTGACACTGAATAGCTGACAAAATGCTTCCACATGCATCATGTTATTTTATTTGGACTACAGTTCCTCAAGGTGGCTCTTCTTCTTATCCATACTTTATGAAGGGAAGCCAAGAAGTTAGGAGGGGTGATTTTCACAGACCCATGGCCTGAAAAGACCATCTAGGACTCTAGCCTAGATCTTCTCACCCCAGATCTCTTGCTCTTTTTCTTTCTGTTCTCTGTTGTGGACACCTGAGAACCAGCTGCCAGTACCGAGTACTCAAGGCCCTCCTCTAGAAGACCCAAGAGTCTCCAGGGACTCCCTACCATCCTACCCTCACCCCCACCCCTATCCCCACCATCCAGGCTGTCGGATGCTCCTTTTCCTAACCTCATTGTTACAGCATCTATCTGCAACTGTGCTAAGAAAAGGCTGCTTTCATGGTCAGGTTCATGAACTGGGGAGGAAATAGTAGCACTGCAGGAGTGATGTAGACAAAAACAGAATCACCTCTAGAAATCCACCAGAAGCAGCCACTAAGCCACTATACCTCTAGGATCTTTTTCATATTCTAAAAGACAGTCTTTCATAAAAACCATGAATGCTTGGAGAGATCAGAAAGGGCCTTTTATCTTTTGGTCTTCCCCCACTCCCACCCTACTCCAACTCCAAGGAACACCTGGTGGACACCATAATGTTGGAAACTGAATACAGACTTTGTATTAGTTTCCTATTGATGCTGTAGCAAATTGTCATAAACTTAGTGGCTTAAAACAATACTGATTATCTTACAGTTTCTTAGGTCAAAAACCTGAGTACAGTGTGGCTCAACTGAATCCTCTGTTTAGAGTCTCTCAAAAAAGAAAAAGACAGGAGATCAGCAGGGTTATGATACTTTCTGGAGGCTCTGGGGATGAATCTGCTTCCACGCACATTCAAGTTGTTGGCAGAACTCAGTTCCTTGTGGCTATAGGGTTAAGGTCCCTGTCTCCTCACTTGTTGCTAGCTAGTTCCTTATGGTTGCCTTGCATTCCTCATTACATTGCCCACTCCATCCACAAGTCTTTTTCATGCTTCAAATTTCTCTGACTTCTTCTTCTGCATTTAAGAGCTACTGTGATTACATTGAGTCTGCTGGATAATCCCAGATAATCTCCCTATTTTAAGGTCAACTGATTAGTAACCTTAACGGCATGTGTGAAATCCCCTTTGCCATGTAACATACTATAACCACAGGAGTAGCATCAGAGGGTGGAGAGCATGACAGCCAAAATTCTGCTTATCACAGTCTGCCCTCTGGTGGCCCCTATAATTCCCACCCATTCCATGTGCAAAATATATTCACCCCATCCCAAGGTCCCCAAAGGTCTCATTCCATTACAGCATCAACTCAAAGTCCAAAAATCTCATCTGAATCTCACTAGTTCAAAAGTTCCACATCTTGTCATTTACATCATCTAAACTAAGTACAGATACAGCTCTGGGTATAATCCCTACAACTTCTGGGGCACAATTCCTCTCCATCTGTGGATGTATGAAACTAAAGAAACAAGTTATCTGCTCTCAACATACAATGGTGGGACAGGCATAAGGTAACAGTTACAGACATTATGTTTTTAAAAAAGAGGAAATAGAAGGTAAAAAGGAATCATTGATCCAAGGCAATTTTTAATCCTCTATCTAGAAATAATCCTCTATCTAGAAATAATCCTCTATCCTCTATCTAGAAATAATCCTCTATTTCTCAACTTTACCTTCTGGGTTCTCAGCTTCACCCTCTGGACTCTTGGTCCCACCCTTTGAGTCATCCTCCCTTTTTTATGAAAGCTGGTATTTGTTTGTACCTAAGTATTTATATCAGCTTGCTGCCTGCCAGTAGAGTTTGGGGGATATAACAGCCTTCTTCCATTTAACATACTCTCTGTTCCTTTTGGTGCAAGCCAACAGTGTTTCTAGTAGTATACAATTCTTAAGAACTTTGGGAATCTCCCATGGATGTCACGGAATGAAAGCCAGGTCCACAAAATTTTTGAAATAACTTCATCTGTTTTTGACTTCTGCTACGATGGCTGAGAGATAATGCTCTTAACCTTTCTAAAGACCACCTGATTTGATTGTGAGAATCTGTGAGTCACACATTTAACCTCTTTAGAGAGCCTTTGTGTGACTGAATACTTTGACCTTTGCAATCCCAACAGACTAAGGATTTCCCAAATCATCAAGTACTGGTTCCCTTTTGTTTAATGGTTCTTCCCTCAACTTACCTCTTTCCTCTCATGTTTAGCTAAAAAGAAAAAGAACAAACCAATGTGTACCTTCAACATTTTGCTTGGAAATCTCAGTGAAATTAATAAGTTCATCATTCACAAGTTCTGCTTTCCACATTATTGCAGGACACAATTCTGGTAAGCTCTCTGCCACCATAACAAGGATCCTGGGTAAGTCACTTCACTTCTCAAGATTAAAGTTTTCCTCATCTGCATAATAATTCTAGTTTCAATTTTTAGGAGAGAGAATTCCACAGAATGATCTAAATCATCTTCTGAGTAGCTTTGGATTTTAGACATTACTGGATTTCACAAAAAGAAGGATGTCATCAAATCATCCAGTGGTCACATTTTGACCAGTTCAAGGAAAGGAGGAGGGTCAATTTGGCCAAGTTGTTTGCCCATCTTTAAATCAAGAGTGGGCTGGTGGTCTTTGAGATACTCTCTGGGACAGGGGTCACATCTTCTATTTCCCAATGTTCATCACAATGCTAAGGCCTCATAGGTAAGCAGGCAACGGTCAATTTTTAATTTAACAGATACATGTCTAGCACGTACTAGGCACTGTTTTAAGTGATGTGCATTGTGGGGGGGGGCAGTATTATCAGTAACGTATAGATGACGGAGTGAGGCACAGAGAAGCAAATAACTTGCCCAAGATTACAAAGTTATTAAGGAATAGAGCCAGGATTTGAATCCAGGCAGTCTAACTCCAGACCCCATGCTTTTATCAACTATGTTATGCCTCCAGAGTGCCATCCTTCAGGCCACCTCCTCTTATTCATCCTAACAGTGGGATTACAAGAGGTAACAAGAGGAAATTTTCTCCAACCTCACCCCATTGCCTCCAACTTAAGTAAGAGTGGTGCTTGGAAGAAGGAAAGAGACTAGAACCAGAGTTTGGGAAGGCAGTAGAAAGTAAGGAAGTTGGATATTAATGAGCTTGAAACGTAAAAAGTTCAAACTCAGTCTGTTTCTGCATGACTTCTGCCTCACTGAAGCTTGAAGCTGACTTCCCAGGTCTCTAAAGTATCATCGGAGGAGGCTGAGAAATTCTAGAGTCAGAGAGCAAACAAAGTGAAAAGGGGATCAGTTGTGGTCTTCACAGAGCCAAGCCAAGCTGAACACACAGTGGGAGCCAATGAAAAAAATTTGATGGAATCATATTTTGAAATATTCTTTACTTATTGCATCTATCAGAGAGGAAGAAACTGTTATTTAAGACTTAAACTCACTATAACCAGAGGTTCTGCCATCTAAGGGAAAATTCTTATTATTTGGAAACAAATGTCTACATTGTTGCTTCCCCTCACTGAGGCTGGTCAAGTAAAGAAAGAAAATGTGGAAATGTTAAAGCCTCTTTCATTCTTCTGTGCTGCTAAAGGTGAGGTCACAAACAGGCAATGCGTGGGCCCAACCTGGCTTGCAGACCTGTTTTGTTTGGCCTGTGTATTGTCAGCCTGCACAGTGGTTTCTTTCCCCTCAGTGTTTTAAATTAGACATAGCTGCCAACATAGAAAAAACATGCAAGTATCCTTGACAGATGTATTGCAAATAAGTTCTACTGTTCTTCAGCTTGCCAAAACTTAGTCCTGAATTCTGATTAAAAGTTCTTAACTTTAATGAAATTCAATGTATCAATTTTTTTCTAAAGTTAGTGCTTTATATGCCCTGTTTAAAAAACTTTTTATGAGACACATGAATATATTATCCTATGCATTCTTCTAGAAGCTTGATTGTTTTATCTTTCACATTCAGGTCTATGATACATATTGAATTAATTTTTCTGCAAGGTAGGTATTCCAGGTTCATTCTTTTTACCATGTGGATATCCAATTACTCCAGCATCATTCATTGAAAAGACCATCTTTTCCACCACTGAATTATGATGGCTTTAAAAAAAATGTTAAGTCAAGGGATCACATATGTGTGGCTATGTGTCTGGGCTCTCTATTCTATACCATTAACCTATCATTCGCAACAATATTACACTGTCTTAATTACTGTAGCTGTATAAGTCTTGGAACCTGGTAGTCTAAATCTAAGTTCATTCTTCAAGATTATCTTGATGATTCATTGTGCTGCACACTTAAATTTGGTGCATGTGTGTATGTAACAACCCAACTAAAAAAATAAATAACACAAAAGGGGGTTACTGTGGGATGAGGGAGACGAGATACTGAGTCTCTGTCAAGGAATCTGACATTTATCAACACAGGTGCCTGCATGGCAATAATTTAGGGCTGCCTTTATACACAGGGTATGCAGTCTCCAATTTGCCACAATCCCCACCATTCCATTGTTTCCTACCACTGAAGCAGATGGGCCAGTGCTCACTTCTCATGTTACTCCTGACTCACTTCACTCAATTTATATTGCTGCCTGAACCCTGATGATATTTGAATTAATGGACTAATTTAGCAGAGCCTGTTGATATAGCTTTGACCATGTGAAGGGTTATTCCTGATAACAGTAAGAAAGCTAAATTGCTCTGGGTAATTGAGAGAAATGGAGAGAAGGCTGAGGGGCTCTTCTGTAACAGTTTCTCAGTCTTAGCACTATTGACATTTAGGGCCAGATCATTCTTTGTTGTGGGGGATTGTCCTGTGCATTGTAGGAAGTTTGGCAACATCCTTGGCCTCCACCCACTAGATGCCAATAGCATCCCCCAGTTGTGACAACCAAAACTATCTCTAGGCATTGCCAAGTTGCAGACATTGCCAGACACTGCAGAGGCAGAATTGCACTCAGTTGAGAACAACTGGCCTAAACCCATCATGGAAGCAGTAACGGTAGAAGAGATCTGATGTGGGGGTAGAATAACTGGGTTAGAAATGGTTACAGGACCTCTAAAGTTCCCACCTCCCCACCTTCCTTCAGCCAGCAGAAGCAGAACAATAGAACTATAAAAAGCAAAAGGAGGAACACTTTGAGAGAGAGTGGCCTACGCAGCATGGAGCCGTAAAGAGCACAGCTGCATCACAAACTCCAAGGGGTGTCCTCTCATATAAAATACAAGGTGATGTCCTTGCCATGGTCAGAAATTTAAAAAATAATAATAAATTTAAAAATACAACATGAACAATGTCCCCTGGAGCTGTGCAATGTGATGGTTCTGGATATAAACTATTTAAAAGCTCTCATCTCTCTAAATATTCTACAAATTCTGCCCCATATCCATTCCACCCCATCCTCCATACACATACACACAAATGCCTCATGCAAATGATATTTTGGGGGAAAATAGACGGCCAATCTATCAAACTAATTCCTAGGAAGCATACCAGAGCCAGAAGTGACTAGGATAAAAACATCAGTCCCTCCACCATTACCTCTGCCTCTCAGAACTTACAGAAAGATTGGGATGCAGGCTCCCAGCACACATGGGTTGAAGTTCAAGCCAATTTCATTGGAATTTCAAAGGACCTGCATCACAATTCTCTGTATCTGTGTTTAATTTGCTTTGGTTTCCTTTATTCTGTTCCCTATGTATTATCTTTCTTCCCCCTGGCTTTCCTTCAGCCTTGTAGATTAACTCTAACACAGGGATGGAGGCACTCACTTTTTTCTGTAGTGCTATGCCCAGAATAGAAATGGTCCACCCCAGGTACAAGAATAAGGGGTGTATTCTCTGTAGAAAATGTTAAAACAATAAAATTGACTAAAAGTTACTTGGCTTTTATCATCATCATGAACCCATTAAGTCTAAACAATGTCAATGATAAAATACTCATCCTCCTAAAAAATATTTTGTGGTCTACATTCTAAACAATTACTGTGGCTATTGTTGAGTTTAAAATACACACACACACACATATATATATGCATATGGGTGTGTGTATATATATATACACACACATACATACGTGTATATGGGTATATACACACATAGACACACGTGTGTGTATATATATATATACACACACATATATGTGTATATGGGTATATACACACATACACACGTGTGTGTGTATATATATATACACACACACACATATATAATGTCTTCTGCTGATGATGCTAGAGGATTTTCACAGGTGAATCTTGAAATTTTTACAGTTTCTGTGTCAATTCCTTCTTTCTGCCAAATCTGCTAAGAGGATTTCAGGGCAAATAAAGGAAAATATATCTGGGTTATAATTTAATACCCAAAGATAAAGATCCTTTTCCCTCTGTTTGAAAGAAAAATGCAATGAGGTAAACACCACTCAGAGCCTGGAAATACTTTTGTTCACACTTCCAGAACACTTCACATTTGAAAAACAATACGGCAGGGTTCTTTGAAGTTACAGTTTGCCATGGAGATGCTTTATTTGAAGCATTTTCTCCTGCAGGCTTGGTAATTTTTCAAAAGTGTTAAATAAACTCATAGAGCACTCTTGTTCAAAAGGAATTGTATATTTCAGCTTCATTTCCACACTCTATTTCTGCCCTTTGATAGACTGCTTGATAAAAAGGGAGTCCTGCACCTCTCAGTCATCTCAGGGCCCCTGACATCTCCCCCAAAAAGAGCTGAAGATGGAAAAAGTCTCACATCATTCACTAGGACTCCTGCTTACCAGGGTTTAGTCACTTGTGTTCTGGGCTTTGGTCCTTTGCCCAAACACATGCCAGAAGATACATAACAAATTAAACTAGCAGGTTTGGTCCATGTTAAAACATTAGTTTACAGTCTTCCAGTAAAGCATTTTCTTTCTAGGGAGTAGAAAAATTTTGGGAGAACACACATCATTCCTTGAATACTCATGAAGTAGGCAACTTCATGCACTTCTTAAATCTTGAAAAGAGCTGTAATCTCAGGGTGGTTTATGCCTTCTCATGCAAGGCCTTCCCATTTGGCCTTGTGCCCTACCTTTGCGTCCTTCTCTGCTCCATATTCCATATCCATCTGCTATAATTTGAATGTTTGTCCCCAGCAAAACTCACAGTGAAACTTAATCCCCAAAGTGGCAGTGTTGAGAGGTGGGGCCTTTGAGAGTTAATTAGGTCATGATGGCTGCCCTCATGAATGAATTAATCCATTCATGAATTAATGGGTTATCATGGGATTGGGACTGTGGCTTTATAAGCAGCAGCAACTGAGAGACCTGAGCTAGCATACTCAGCCCCCTCACCATGTGATATCACCCACCACCTTGAGACTCTACAGAGAGTCCCACCAGCAAGAATGCCCTCACCAGATATGACCCCTCGACCTTGGACTTCTTAACCTCTATAATTGTAAGAAATAAATTGCATTTCTTTATAATTATCCAGTTTTGGGTATTCTGTTATAAGCAATAGAAAACAAATTATGACACCATCTATTCCATCCACAGGAGAATTTCTTTGTAGTTCCAGAATATATCATGTTCTTGTCCTATCCCACCTTAGCACATGCAGCTCTCTCTGCCTGGAATATCCTCTTCTTCCTAGTAAATGCCTATCCCTCTTTTGAGACTATTCCATGAAGCCTTCCTGAATCCTCATAATCTGAGTTAAATATCCCTCCTATGTGTTTTCAGAGCAACCTGGTCTTGTGTCTTCTGGTACATACTGTGTTCACCAAAACTTTTTCCTCTGGAGCTCGCAGCTAGACTAAATTTCCTGGTCTCCCTTGTGGTTAACTTTTGTCAGATGACTGAATTCCAGGAAATGAAGAAAAGTGATGTGTGTTACTTCTGTGAAAGGTAATTGTATGTTCTCCACCATCTCTCTTTTCTCAAACTATTGGCTAATGGGAGGAAACTCCCCAGCCCTAGGGAACAATGGCACCACACATGTAAGGAGTCTGGGTCCCTGAACAACCACAAGGAAAACAGGACAACTGTAAGCATCCACCCTGGATGGTGAGGTAAATGAGATTCATTGAACTCCCAGGGTTCTTTGTTACAGCAGTTGTCCTACCCTTATACAACATAGCACCTATCCCACTCTGCACTGCAATTCATTTGTAGGTCTCTGTCCCACTGGACTGTGGGCTCCTTGGGGGAAGGAGGTGTGTCTTGTTAGTCTCATCTCCAGCCCCTAATGTAGTGCTCAGTTAAACAGGAGGAACACACAAAATAAATATCGATGGAAGGAGGGTCATGGGAAGGAACAAACTCATGGATAGAAAATGTAGCACAGCAAAAACTATGCCCTGGAAACACAATTAGCCTTTGCTCTGAATCAGCTGAGACTCTGGATGAGTCAGTTTTGCCTTTCTGCACCACAGTTTCTTTGACTGTAAAATCAGATTGGCTAGTCAGTAGTTCAAGCTTTAGTGTACATCAGCATCGCCTAGAGGGCTTATTAACACACAGATTGCTGGGTTCCACTACCAGAGTTCCTGATTCAGTTGGTGCAGGGGAGGAGTGGCAAGAATTTGCATTTCTAATAAGTCCCTGATGATGCTGATATTGCTGGCCTGGGGACCACACTTTGAGAACTGCTTGCATAGATTATCTCAGATCCCTTTTATCTCTAAAGTAAATGACCCAGTCATCCACATCAATGCTTAGGAATGGTCCTGGTGACCTCCAGCATCCTAGCTTATGGGCCAAATGATAGATGATTCTTCCAGAGTTAGTTTGTCCTTTGGGACTAGTAGATTGGAAATATCCTATGTGTAGCCCACCATCTGCATTCACAATATGGAATAAAACCCCTCACCCAATAGGAGAGGTGCCTCCCCAAATTATTCAAATTTTAAAAGTAAGAAACTATAACTAGGGTGCCAGATTACTTGGTTGAGATTTCAAGCCAACTATTCCTGATCCTTCCCGATCACCTCAACTCCAGCTAAGGACATCATGATGGGAATATTTTTGAACAAAAGAACACTGATTTTGAACAAAAGATAAAGCAAATAACCTGGCCACACATTAAGCCAAGTTTTCAATTTAGCAGATCTTTAAAATGCACTGTGAGTCAGCCATGATATCCCATGACTGCCAAGTGTTTACTGTGTGCAGGTATTTAAGAACCTGTCTCAGATCACCAGGAGGTAAAAATAACCAAATCTCAGACTTTGACTTAACTGGAAAGATTCCCAACTCCTTTTCCCATTACTTTCATTAAATGCATTAGACCAAATGCAAACCACAATATACTGACACCAAGACTTCATAAAACCCACACTTAGTTATCATACATTTATTTTTAACACAGCACCCCAGTTTCACATCATGTATATTTTCCAAAGTTAGAGATCTTTATGTTCTTCACAGACTTTTCAACAAGTGTGAAAAAGAGGCAGTAAGGTTAGCTTGAGTCTACAAGTCACAATCCAAATATAGGACACCTATGTTTAAGGTCAATATACATAATGTTCCCAAATGCTTAGCAAATGAATAAGACTCTGGCTGAGTAAAATATTAACACGACTTGTTAGCACATTATCATGAAAAGACAGAAGGCATCAAATATATACTTTGCTGTTACACTTTTTACTGTTCAATGTACCTGTAGTGAAAAAATATACATTTTTACTTTCAAGGTTAAAATAGACCATCAGCTCATTATCTCTCTTAGCCAACAGATATGAAGACTAAAATGGCTCTTCTGGCTTCTGGCTCACTTGAACATCTTATTTGTGCTAAAGACAAAAAGGATGGCAGTGCCAAAGAAAAGGGTATACCCGGTTCCCAAGATAGGTGCAGTTGAGGTTCTCGCACAAGGTGACTTAAAACAAAAATAACACAACTCAGTTGATCCAATCTCCACACAATAGGGTTGCTGCATCAACTGTTCCAGCCCCAGGGAAGAGTTCCCTGAAAGAGCTTTAGGACCTAGCCCTGTTGTTCAACAGAGTGCTTCAGGATGGAATTGGTACCTGAAGGTTCCTTTACTGTAGTTCCCAAATTCCAATTTAAGCCCTTTTAAAGTCTGGTGTCTTCTGGTCTTCAGAGTCATAAACCCACTTCTCTAATCTCCCACAGCCATGACATTAGCTTACAGCAAGACCAGAGTATTCACAAAACATGAAAAAATAAGCATTCCCCAATTGTTGACAGCAGAGCAAGGCTTCTATAACTAGAACATGTCCTGTGTATTGAAACCCTGCAATGCCTCCTAGAAAAGGTTCCTTTATCATCATGTGTGTTAGCATGTATAGAAAATAACTATACAAGCCTAAAAGCAACTGTGTACTTCGGATGTCTTGCTCATACTAACAGACTGACTGCTTTAGGGTATGCATGTAACGCAGCCTCCAAAAGCCTCTTTTAGGGGAGGGCAACAGCTCTTTGAATCTGCTTGCATTGCTTTTAAAGTCTGGCCCTCCATGTCTGCTGCTCTTGGGAAATTCGCATAACCAGATGCATTTCTCCTTACAAACAAGCGAAGCAGGGTACCACAGAGTAATACCCACATTCAAATTGCCATCAATGACTGATCTATCCGTGTGGGTGGGATCTCCCTTAGCTTGTGCTGAAGGAGGAGCGAAATATGTGAGCTGAGGACTCCAAAAACACAAATCCCCACTTCTTACTAGGAAACTGAACCATACTGAGTCATGATACAAAAAAAAGGTAACAAAACACCCATAACTAAAATATAAATTCAACTGATCCTTTGAAATCAGAGTTTTAAAAGAATACACTTGAAACAGTAAAGCAGTTAGAAAGAAAAACCAAAATTACTAGTGTTCTCTTTAAATAGAGGGGGAAAACACCTCTTAACTACTACATTTTGTTCACATTCAGAATGTTCAAACCAGAACCTAATGATCCCTACTTGTCAATAATATGGGAAGATCTGGTTGCTATGATATGTGATATTCTTTTCTTTTTCTTTTTAAAACCACATTCCCTTGGTGATATCTAGTGAGAAGGTGTGATTCTAGTTTGTGTTGAACAAATGTTTTTAGCTCTAAGGTGTTATACTGTAATTGAGATCTTTCCAACTACTGCTTAAAAGAAGACATTGGCAAATGGCTGCCTTAACTGCAAAAAACACGTGAATTCCAATATTACCTTATTGATCTTCTGAGTACACATCTATTATTACCATGGCTGTGAGATCATTTAAGAAACAGACAAATGTCATTTAGAAACAGACTATAGAATCAAATCACAACTAAAGAGAATGCTTTATGATAGCTCAGACAGTGGTAAGAAATCAAAGGCAAATTCACATTTTTGATTACTCACCCTAAAATATGCTGAAATTGAGTATTTGTGACTCAAGTAACTAAAAATACACTGAAGAAAGCTGTAACTTAACTACATATTGAGTTCATTTCAATCACAGTAGTCTATTTTAAAAACAAACTCCCATAAGGAATACAGGAATGGAATCCATTGAAAGCAACAGCTGTCAAAAACTCTGCCAAGAAACTCAGAGTAACTTATTGCATCATAAAAGGTGAGGTGTTCAGGAAAACAAATAGCTCAATCATATTCTTTTCTTTCAGATTTTGTCACTTCAATCCAAGAGAAATTTCTAGAACTAAACTCCCTAAAACATGTTTTCAAATTTAAAGACTAACCAAGTCAATGAAATTCAACATGATAAACAGAAAAAAAAAAAAACCCTCCTAATCTATTTTTAGTATTGGTAGAGGGTAGAGAATCTAACTCAAAATCCATAAAATCAGGTTGGCATCCCAAATCTGCCACTAGTTACCTCTTTCTATGGATTTTTTGAGCCAGGTACTGTTGTTTCTTAGGACTTTGGTTTCCCCACATGCAAACTGCAAGTGATGGGTACCAGTCCTGCCCAGCTCTGACATCCTATTCTCCAGTGACAGTAAAATGGGCACAGCTTCCAGCTAAGCTGCCTCCTCTCCCAATCATGCCCAAGCACTTATTTAATATTTGCAAAGCAGTTAGATCCTTCCAATTAAGGTAAATATCTGCCCAATTACAACATAAACATTCATTCCAGATATGTACCTTTTAGTTTTGCTTTGATGTCTGCTTCATAGGAAAGTGGCGAAAGCAATATGCCACATACAAGAGATGCCGAGGGACCCAATAAACCAGCTGTCAGCTACTACTGTGCTTTCATCTGTGGGACTGTAGGATCCCAATGGGGGAAGACCACTTAACAGCAAGGTAATTCAACCCCTATAGATGGGGGCAACATTGACCTTCTGTCTATAGAATTCTCCCCAATAGGCAGGTCTAATTTTGGAGTCGTTTTATAGAAGAGGTATAATGGTGATTTCAGTAACTCAGCCATCCTATAAATCACATTAAAGGCTCACAGAAATATTTATCAGGTGTTATAATCCTAAATTAAAGTACACATCCTAAGAAAACACACAGAGGATGAGCACTACTTAGGTAACAATAAAAGTAGTGTGTCATTACTTGTGTGTTATGCACATTTAACTGTTTTTTTAAAAAATCCACTTCTAAGCAACTAATAAACTGTGGTTACAATTAAGTCCACCCAAGAAGGTAGGCATACATATTATTAGTGTGTGCTTGCCTATCTTAAAATAATGATGACATTATGAAACTCGGAGGAATTTGATTGTCCAATGCAAGCTTTTTCCCTTAATGAAAACCAAGCCAACTAGACAAAACCCCAACAAACCTCCTAATTTGACTCACTCTGGCACTGATTTCATGGAGGGAAGGGCAAAAGCATGTCAATATTTTTAAAATGAATACTGCAGACTAACATTCCTTAGTTTATACGTCTGCCTAATAGAAATGAAGTGCTATCCCAACTGAGAGCATATGTACTGGAAGCTTATGAGATAAAGTGCACATGCTAGTCTTTCCTGGATTGAATTTACCAAAAGCCAAACATGCTGTGAAATGTCTGCAATAAGAACAGTGCTGATAGCCGGGCGGGTGGCTCACACCTGTAATCCCAGCACTTTGAGAGGCCAAGACTGGCAGATCACTTGAGGTCAGGAGTTCGAGAACAGCCTGGCCAACATGGCAAAACCCCGTCTCTACTAAAAATACAAAAATTAGCCAGGCGTGGTGGTGGGCACCTGTAATCCCAGCTACTCAGGAGGCTGAGGCACAAGAATTGCTTGAACCCGGGAGGCGGAGGTTGCAGTGAGCCGAGATTGCACCACTCTGCTCCAGCCTGGGCGACAGAGCAAGTCTCCATCTCAAAAAAAAAAAATAAAATAAAATAAAAAAATAAAAGAACACTGTTGATAAAATCTGTTGTAGCCCCTAGATCTCAGAACATGGAAAAAGCAGTTGCCTAAAAATTTACGCTGATCCATTCATAATCTTCGGAAGAGTTTAAACTTACTCCCCATCCTTCCCCCACAAAAACAAAAAAGGCAGCAAATGGGGAAGAAAAAAAGGGAATAGAGAAATAGTTCAAGTTTCCTGATTTTCAAAATCCATTCAAAATCCTTAAATATGCATGGAATAGATTCAACAATTTGTTTTTCTGTGGAAAAACATCATCTGTTTGAGCCTTTATCCTCTGCCATTAAGCTATTGATAAAGCTTGCCAATGGACTAAGGAAACATTAAATAAATGCCTACTTGTTCTAAAAGCTCTCAGCTCTATTGAAATCAAAGGCTGAATCCCACATATTGCACACCTATCCAAAACTGCTTCAAAAAGACCACCCCCCACCCCCCCAACTACCCTAAGAATGGGGAAATTAGTAAAATGCACAGGAGACAGCATTTCTTGCCATTAGTCTCTCAAAGTGGTGTTAATGCTGGCACGCCCTGTAAGGGTCAGTAGCCCTGTGCCCCTGTAGTCCCATTTTCAACCTGGGCTTTCAGGAGAAGCAGCAGCTACTTAAATTTCTGTAGGATACTTGCTTCTGCAATTTGAGCTTCCTGTTTTATGTCACCTACACTGGAGTTAACTGGGCTCCTCTGAATCTGATATAAACCAATCACTTCCCAAGAATACACTTTACAGAGAACAAAACAGTCACACATCCAGCATGAGGACCACTTTCTTTCATTATCTCTTCATACCCAATACATTTGCAATCCAGGTTAAAATAAAGAATAAAATAACTACTAGAGATTGTTGGTAACAACCATTTCCCCTTCTTCCCCAGTTTGGATACCTGGGTTCAAACAACAAATGTTTATCAATCCTAACAGTCTCATCAGCCTTTCATATTTGATGGGTGGTTTCCAAACTCATGCATTTACAGATATATTATCCCATGCAGGATAAAAGTAGAGATCTGGTAACTATTTATTTAATTTGGTCAGGCAAGGCAGTCAAAGCAGACTTCTCTTGCCCAAAAATTTACATGAAAGGACTGAGTTGTCTGGGTTGACAGCCTAGCTAGGCCAAGTTAAATAGCTCATTGCCAAAACCTCCACTTTACAGAGGTGTAAAGACCCAGTAAGTCTTTGACATTCAATAGAAAACAATAGTCATGTATTATTTATAGCTAGATAGAATATCAAAATGGCACTAGAGAAGCAATTTTTTTGGCATATAGTGGTAGAGGGCACAGCGCCAGTCTAAATCTGATGCTTTTATTTTTGTTTTATTATGGTCACACCAATGATTATCTAGTTGGAATTCCCAATTACTCAGGAAACCAACCTACTGTATGTGATATACATACAAAAAGCATCCTGAAAGTACTTGGTTACAAGCATCCTGAAGGTACTTGGTTATAAGGTTTTATAGAAAACATAAATTCTTTAAATAAATAATGCTCTAAGTTATTTTTATTTGCTAGAAGACTGATTTTTGGTAAGGAGCAGCATCTAATACCTTGCAGAAGTACTTAAGAATAGGAGACAAATTCCACTGATAATTACCATTTCAAGTGTGATAATCAGTTGAAGTATTTTTTCCACCACAGTAAAACATACAAGTGAAGTGCAAGAGAAAAGGTCATATGGATTATATTTTGCTGCTCACAGCTTTTGACACGGTCAAACATCTATGAAAAGTAGTTGGGTTCAAAACATTCAAAACAAAGATCTTGGCAGACAAGGTCACCCACTGTCACTTGAACCATGGGGGGTCACAACACAGTGACTGGACGAAGTTGTTCCAATTGGTTTTCCAATGCAATTCGTTCTTGATGAACCTCCTGAGTTATACAAAACAGAAGAAAAACAAAAAAGCAAAGGGGTCATTTATTGAATTCATTCCTACTTCATCAGATATTAAAAGGAAACTTATAACTGGACCCACAAATACAAGTGCTGTATAACTCAAGAACAGGAAGACTGGGAGGTACCAGATTTAATACTGGTGACCAGAAAAAAGGGGCTTCACAATTTGTAATCTCTCAACTCCTTTCTGAAGACGATGAAATGAAACTGACCTACTCCCCTCTACCACCCTGCCCTAGTTTTAGCTTGTTTTAACAAGATCAGTAGCTGGTAGAGAGTGTCATTAAAAATTAAAAGACTAGGAGAGAGCAGAAAGCAAAAACAGACTCCTAATACTGAGCAGTGAGCCAACAGGACTTAAATTTCTAGTTGCAATCTCTGGCTTGTAATTCAGCACCATACTCAGTCAGGTCTGAGGGCCAAAAAGGTATGCTAGTGGCCCCTCCACCAAAGTCTCATCCAGGTTTCTGCACAACGTATGGTGTAAGGTACGACATCTGGGTGAAAGGCAGAAAAGAGGCTGAGCAATCTGTTATTTTGGAATTCAAACTTTCGGGCCTAAAAGGGGTATTTTGGCAGGAAGAGAGGGGACACACAAAAGTATTCAAGTAGAATCGCCAAGGTGGGAAAGAATTCTGTATAAAGGCTGAATTGTGAGATTCAGAAGAATCAGCATACTAATAGTCAGTATACAACTTCACAAGTATTTATTCACATGCTCTCCTAGCCACCCAGTCAGAAGTCTTTTGGTTTCTATCTCCTACAGGTGAGGTAATGCTCTAGCTGTGATGGTATCAGCAAAGAATATGCCAGATCAGAGCAATAGGGCTTACATTCAAATGACTTGAGAAAGATAATAAAGTTAATGAACAAGATACTCCCAGAAGGAAATAAGATAACATAATAGAGAGTAACAGAGGGGGATCTGGGAGAAAGGAGAGAGAGTGGCCTGGGAAGCCTTCTCAGAGTTAGCACTACTTGAGCAAAGACTTGAATGAAATGAGGAGTGAGCCATATGAAGATATGGGGGGAAGAATATTTAGAGACAAAATGGCAACTGCAAAGGCCCTGAGGAACGAGTGAGTTTGGTGAATTTGATGAACAAAAAGCCTGTGTGACCAGAGTAGAGGGAACAAGGAAGACATTGGCAGGAAATGAAGTCAGAGATTTAACCAAGGAGTCAGATCATACAGGGCCTTGTGGGCAGAGGAAAGAGTATGGAAGTGTAGGCGGGGTGGTATTGAGGGTTTCTAATCAGGGCAGGAACACGACCCAACTTAAAATTCAAAATTTTCACTCTGGCTACTGTGTAGACAGTGGATTATAGCAGGGTGAGAGTGGAAGCAGGGGAGCAACTGGGAGGTTACTGCAGGGACTCAGGTGAGAAACGAAAATGGCTTCCATCAGGGTAGAAGCCATAAAGATGAGAAGTGGATGAATTCTAGATAAATCTTGAATCTAGAACTGGTAGGACTTGCTGATGAAGTTGATGGAGGAGAGAAGGAAAATCTGAGGATGACTCCTGGGAATTTTGTATGAATAAAGTAGCTGGCTGGTAGTGATATTGAGAATGAGAAGATTAGATAAGAAATGAGTATTTCAAGGATAGGGTTGACAATTAATTATCTGAGATGTGTATTGGATATCTAAGGAGAAAACATTGAGTAAGAAGTTATATATGCAAGTCTAGAGCACAGAGGAAAAGGGAAGCAGGGCTTGAGACATAAATTAGGTCTTCAAAGCCATGAGACCATACAACATCATCCAGCAAAACAGTATAGATAGAGGTTTCAGGTAAAGATGGAAGACTGACCAGGGGTACCACACTCTCTCCCTCCTGGAGCACCACTAAAACAATACAGCAACTTTTCAAAGTCACGGACCCACAAGACAGGGAAAACAAAAGGGACAAGATGATAGCAATAAAATTCGAAAGCTGAGTGGCAAACTGGTGAATGATAAATGACTTAGGAAATCCAGGAAAACAAATGTGTGCATTCTGCCAGCTTCTGAGTATGTCTATTCCAAGCATGCATTCCAGAGCTAGGGAAATAACCACAGGGTGAGTTTGGGAGTCCACTGGGTCCACTGTGAGATGAACGTAAGCTAAAACTCCATTGATCACCTGATCTCCCTAAGCCCCACACTTTGCATCTCCTGGAATTAGTGTCAGTTCAGAGCCAGTGCCTAGTAATTCCCCAAAAGTCTAATTATTTCCCTTCCTCTAATGCACAGTCACCCTGGTAAATGGCAGCAGGGTCCCTTTGGGAAAGGTTAGGAGAAAGATTTACAGTATAAATTTTTGGCTACACAGTGGGGTCCTTCCATAAGGAGACACAGATGCCCCTTCATCATTCAAGAGGCTCTGGATCTATAAACTGGCTTAGCCTGGGAATTAATTGAGAGGCTATGACTATAGTTCTGTTTCAATGATTCTTCAGACTTCTGTTCACTAGACTTAGAACTTTTCCACTCATACAGATCAAGTAAAGAAAGCTGAGTCCCAAGCTAACATGAAGAAAAATAAGAACCAATTTGATTTTACATAGAATTCCTGAAAGACTCAAATTGGCAACACCAGATACCTATGAAAGTGGGAGTACATAAGGGGAGATGGGGGCTGGCGAAAACAAGCGCTGGCTGAAAATCTGTTTCAGAAGCAATTAAATCCCCAGATCATTCCTGCCACCAGGGCAGAATGCTGAAGGTTTATTTCTTGAAAAGGTACAACAGAGAGCATCTGAATTAGCAAGAAACAAGCACAGTTGAGGACAAGATACTGGGTCAGAAATAGGGAGAGTGAATGAATATCCTGGAATGCTGAGACCTACAGCCCTCTTGCTCCACTGAACCAACTCTTTCCCTACATGCAGATGACCAAAACAGTCTCCACTCTGGAGACTTCAACCAGACCAAGAGGAAAGAGCTAATCATACTCCCTTTAGGGGTTCCCCAACTATAGAGCCGAGCCAAACTGCCAGACAGTGAAGCTCAAAGTTGACAAGCCTCACAATGTGCAATGAACTTCCAATCAGTGTTTTCGTCTTCCTTTTAAATATGAGCAAAGAAAGGGTCATCAGATATCGAAGGAAAGCATCTAAGATAAAGTACATGCAACACAACACAACACACACAAACAAACTATTCAGGAAGAAGAAAGAAAAATGACCATAAAAAAAGATCACAACGAGTTCTGCACATGTATCCCAGAACTTAAATTAAAAAAAAAAAAGATCACGACAATGAAACAAGAATAGGATATCATAAAAAATAAACAGAAAACAAAAAATCATTGGTTATTAAACAACAGAAGATTTAGAATATATAATTAAGTTTCTGGAAATAGACAAAAATAAAGAAGAAAAGGTAGGAAGAAAGAGAAAAAGAAAACAGAAGAGAAAATATGAGAAAATTAGAGAACTAAGCTAAGAAGTCCAATGTCTGAATATCAGTAAGGGAGAATGAGGAAAAAATGGGGGTGAAGGCAGGGGGGAGGAAATAATCAACGACAACAAAAATAAAAATAAAAAACCCTCCAGAACTGGAGAATATCGGTTTCCAAATTAAAAGGGCCCACCAAATATAGAGAACAATGGATGAAACTGGCCTACCCCAAAGCAGAGGGAGAGAGGAGAAAAACCAAAACCAAACAAAATGATAAAACAAAACAAGTTCACATACAAAGTTTTATAAAACAGAATGAACTTTGACATTTAAAAAACATTTTTTTTAAATTATCATAGGGTAAAACAATTTTTTTCTTTTAGTGTACAGATTTGTGTAACCACCACCACAAAGAAGATACATTACAGTTCTACCAACCCCAAAAGTTCCCTGGGATTACTCATACAAACTCTCATCTCATGCATAACCCCTGATAGCCACTGGTTTGTTTCACATCACTATAGTTTTACCTTTTCAAGAATGTCAAATAAAAGGAATCATACAGTACACAACCTCTTGATACTGGCTTGTCCCACTCTGCATAATGTCTGAGTTTCATCCAAGTTGTGTATCATTTCTTTTCTCTGTTGAGTACTATTCCATTGTATGAATGTATCCCAATTTATTCATTCATCTTTTGAAGAACATTTGTGTTGTTTCCAGGTTTGGGCTATCATGAATAAAACTGCTATGTACATTCATATATAGATTTTTGAGTGAACATAAATTTTCATTTCACTAAAGTAGAGAGACTGCTGGGTCACACGGTTAGTGTATGTATAACTTCATAGGAAACTGTGATTTTTCAGAGTGGTGGTACCATTCTGGATTCCCACCACCAAAAAATGAGAGTTCTAATTGCCAGTACTTGGTGATGCCACATTTTTTTGTTTTAGCAATTCTAGTATGTGTATAGTGGTATGTAATTGTGGTTTAAATTTGCATTTCCCGAATGGCTAATGATGTTGAATATCTTCTCGTGTACTTATTTGCCATCTTTATATATTATTTAGTGAAGTGTCTGTTCAAATCCTTTGCCCATCTTTAAATTGAGATGTTTTGGAGAGTTCTTATTATTGAATTTTAAGAGCTCTTTATATAATTGAGACATAAGTCTTTTATCAAATATGTGGTTTGCAAATACTTTCTCCCACTCAGCAGCTTGTCTCTTAATTTTCTTAACTATGCTTGGCAAAATAAAAGGTTTTAATTTTGATGAAGTCCAATTTTTTTAGTTTTTCTGTTATAGATCGTGCTTTTGGTGTTATTTCTAAACTCAGATCATGAAGATTTTTCTGTTTTCTTCTGAAAATTCTATAGCTTTATGTTTTACATTTACATCTATGACTCATTTCAAGTTAATCTCTGTATAGATGTGAAGCTTAGATCAAGGCTCTTTTTTTAAATGCAAATGACAAATTGTTATAAAACAATTCGTTGAAAACTGTTCTTTCTCACTGAATTGATTTTGCACCTTTGTCAAAGATCAATGGCTGTTTTCATGTGGTCTATTTCAGGACTCTGTATCCTATTCCATTGATCTACGCATCAGCATATTGATTACTGGAGCTTGATAGTAAAGTTATTCCTCCAACTTTGTTCTTCCTTTTCAAATTTGTTTAAGCAATTCCAGCTCCTTGGCCCTTACATGTAAGTTTTGGGATTAGCTTGTCTAATCACAAAAAATACTGCTGGGATTTTTATTGGTTTTATAATAAATCTATAGACTACTTTGGAGAAAAATACCATTTGAAAAGATATTTCATAAAGTAAGATATGAAAGGTAAATAATCACAAAGAAAAGCGGTCAACATAATTAGTCAGCAAGGAGGTGATAAAAACTATATCACTACAGGGCTGCCTAAAATTAATAATCATAACACCAAATGTTGGCAAAGATGTGGAACAACTGGAACTCTCATACATTAGTGGTAGGAATACAAATTGCTACAACCACTTTGGAAAACAATCTAGCAGTTTCTCAGAAACTAACATTCCAATCCTAGGTATTTATCCAAGAGAAATGAAAACATATGTCCATACAGAGACTTATTCAAAAATGCAGTTTTATTCCAAATTGCCAAAAACTGGAAACAGCTCAGGTGTCTGTCAATAGAACTGATAACCAAACTGTAACATATTCAACCAATGGAATACTACTCATCAATAAAAATGGATGAATTACTGATACACACAACAATATAAATGAATCTCAAAAACATAATACTAAGTGAAAGAAGCTTTATATGAAAGTATAAGTTGTAAGACATCGCTTATATAAAGTTATAGAGCAGGCAAAACTATGGTATAAAAATTAGAATACTGATTGCCTCTGTGTGGGTAGGGCAGGAATTGACTAGGAAAGAGCATGAGGGAGCTTCCTGGGGTGATGCTAATACTCTCTATCTTTATGGGTGTTTGGATTCAGAAAGTACATGTACTTGTTACCAACTCAGCAAATGTACACTTAGGATTTTTGCGTGCACTGAGCGTGGTGGCTCACACCTGTGATCCCAGCACTTTGGGAGGCCAAGGCAGGCAGATCACGAGGTCAGGAGATCGAGACCATCCTGGCTAACATGGTGAAACTCCGTCTCTACTAAAAATACAAAAAATTGGCCGGGCGTGGTGGCAGGCGCCTGTAGTCCCAGCTACTCGGGAGGCTGAGGCAGGAGAATGGTGTGAACCCGGGAGACGGAGCTTGCAGTGAGCTGAGATCACGCCACTGCACTCCAGCCTGGGTGACAGAGTGAGACTCCATCTCAAAAATAATAATAACAATAACAATAATAATAATAATAATAATATTTGTGCATGCACTTTGTGTAAACATTTTACATCATAAGAAAAAACTGTAAAAATATATTGAACTCCAGCTAATTATACGCATGCTAAAATATGTAGGGAAAGTATACAGATATTTGCAATTTACTTGAAAATATGTCAAAAATAAGATGAACTGATGGACACAAGGATAAATGGGTAGATATGTGATTAAAAACAACTATAGCAAAATGTTATTGTAGAACTGAAGTGATGTCTATACAAGCAGTCACTTATTCTTTCAACTTTCCTGTGTGTTTGAAAAGTTTCATACTAAAGTATTGGGGCAAATGGGGTTGGGGTATAAAAGTGAGGTCAGGGAAGGAAGACCAGCAGAAAATGAAAACGGGAAGCACCAGTGAAGCATAAGGAAAACCAGGAGAGTATGGTATATCAAAAACCAGTTATAAAAGCAATTTCAGAGGAGGAAATGATCAATTGTGTAGAATTCTTCTGAAAAAATTAATAATATTAAAACAGCCCCATTGGATTTAGCCCCAAGACGGGTGTGAGTGGAGGAGGACAAAGCCAACTGAAATGGAAGGAGGAGAAAAATCACTGGTTCGAAAGTAAAGACAATGAATAAAAACCACTCCTAAGAAACTTTGCTGTAAAGGGAACCAAAGAAATGGGGCAGTAATTGGCCAAGTGTAATGGACAATACTGGAGCACATTTACGTGTGGATGGCGAATGATCCAGTAGAGAACTGGGGGATATAGTGGGTAGAATCATGTCCCCTCAAAATATACGTTCAAGTCCTAACCCCAGTACCTGTAAATGTGACCTTATATGCAAATAGGTTCTTTGCAGATGTAATCAAATTAAGATGAGGTCATGCTAGATTAGGGTGGGTCCTAATCCAATGATTGGTGTCCTTAGAAGAAGATACAATAAGAAGAGAAATTCGGACACAGACACAGAGAGATACAGGAAGAAGGCCATGTGACAACAGAGGCAGAGATTGGAGTGATGCAGCTATAAGCCAAGGAACGCCCAGGACTGCCAGCAACACCAGAAGCTGGGAAGAGGTAAGGAAGGATTATCTTCTAGAGCCTTTGAAGAGAGCGTGGCTCTGCCAATATCTTGATTTCAGAGTTCTAGCCTCCAGAGCTGTGAGAAAATCATTTTTGGTTATCTTAAGCCACCATATTTGTAGTATTTTGTTATAGCAGCCCTGAGAAACTAATACAGGGGAGAGTAATGATGAAGAGAAACAGGGGTGATGTCCTTGAGAAGGTGAAATAGAACCATTTGCAAGGTACCAGAGGAGGAGCCGGCCTTTGATAGTACCAGGGCCACTTCCTTCTACTGAAATAAGAATTTACGTCCTCTCTTTCAGAGAGGACATAAATAATTAAGGGTTTACCCAGAAGCTTTGGATAACAGAGAATGCTTCAAACAGCCTTTGTAATAGATTGTCTTTCCTTTTAACTCACACACAATATGAAGCCTACATACTAAAGTCACTAGTCTTCCTCTGGCTATGCAAGAACCAACCCATGAAACTTAAATATAGTAATTCTCCACCTTCCAAAAAGGGTTTGAGAACAAAGAGGCAAGTCTTATCAACAGGGATGGAACTAAATGGTCAGCCAATGGTCACATCAGATCACTGTACATGATAGGTATGGAGACATCACTATGCACCCCACCCTATAAATATGTACAATTATTATATGTCTATTAAATTAAAAAAAAACTTTTTAAAAGCCAAGGAAAAGCCTGGTCATCCAAATCTGGGACTCATTCCTTACCTTGAGCTGCTGCTGGAGCTCACTGTTCAGCCGAGCCAGCACTGCGTTTGCCTCTTTATTTTTGCGGATAGCAGTTTGAATGGCCTTCTTCTGTTTGGAAGACTGCCTACAGAAAAGCACAAACACTTCAGTGAAAAAGGACTTAGAGGTCTGAACCCTTGAGGGTCAGAACTCTGGTTCATGAGGTGTGTTAAATTAACAAGTGGTTAACAACACAGGGCTCCAAAAATAAAATCTCATACTCACAGGCGGTCAGGCAGATAGACACCAAATGAAACAAATTTGTTGGGATGAATTATTTACACCTGAAGTAATTCCCATTTTATAACTTGAATAAAAGTTGTGAAGTGGGCCTTTTCAAACATTTGTGTTCCATTTATTCCAAGACATTTTAGTAAGTATTTCTTCCTGACAAACCATATTAACTGGAATGCCCTTTTTGTGTAAGAACTAATAGCACTTAAAAGACCTGCAGGTGTCCCCTGTGGACAAGTCTGAAGGAAAATAATAGAAGAACATTCTTTTTCCCAAAAATTCTACATTAACTTAGCCAGACTACCTACCTCTACCTTATTTATTATTAGGCATGAATGCCTAACTATATGTGTGTGTGTGTGTGTGTGCGCATAAATGTGCACTCGTGTATGTGCATAGACCAGCATATATCTGTGGCACTTGAGAAAAATACAGAATGTTTTAATATCAGTATCTCCCAATTAACAGCAAATTCACAGAACAGGCATAACCAGAGTGACCATGCATCCTACTGTGCCCATTACAATCTCCATTTGAACTGTCTGTCCAGCATAAGTACATTAACACTCTCTTTACTTTTCAAAACCGTCCATGGTTGGGATGATAAATCAGTGTGGTTACCACAGGGATAATCTACAACCTTTCATCCCACAGCAGGAAACACCGAATTCTTAGAGCAAAAGAGCAACTGATGTTCTCCTAGAAAAACAGCCATATGTGCCATCCCTGGGAGATGGGTTCTAGACAAGGGCAACTGAACTAGAATGGACTGTGACCACTTTACAGATCTGACTGATATTGACAATTGGCTGAGTGCAGTGGCTCAGGCCTGTAATCCCAGCACTTTGAGAGGTCGAAGCAGGATGGTCCCTTGAAGCCAGGAGTTTGGGACCAGACTGGGCAACATAGTAAGACTCCATCACTACAAAAAATAAAATGAAATTGGCTGGATATGGTGGCTCATGCCTGTAGTTCCAGCTACTCAGGAGGCTGAGGGGGAAAGGATCACTTGAGCCCAGGAATTCGAGGCTTCAATGAGCCATGATCATGTTACTGCACCCCAGCCTGGGTGACAGAGTGAGACTTTGTCTCTAAAAAATAAAAATAAATAGAAATTGAAAAGACAGCCCACAGAATGAGAGAAAATATTTACAAAGATGGCTCAATTTTCTCATATATCTGACAAGGGAGTTGTATCCACAATATATAAAGAACTCATAACTCAAAAATAAAAAGATTAATAATCCAAGTAAAAGTGGGCAAAGGGTGTGAATAGACATTTCTATGTCTATTCACAAAGAAGATAAACAAATGGCCAATAGGCACATGAAAAGATGATCAATGTCATTAGCCACGAAAGAAATGCAAATCAAAACCATGAGATAACACTTCACACTCACTAGGATGGCTCTAATAAAAAAAAAAAAAAAAGGTAAGTGTTGACAAAATGGAGAAATTGGAACCCGCATACATTGCCAACAGGAACATAAAATGGTGCAGCCACTATGAAAAAGTGTGGTAGTTCTTCGAAATATTAAAGATAGAGTTACCACATGACCTAGCAATTCCACTTCCAGGTACAGACCCAAGAGAAATGAAAACGTAAGTCCACACAAAAACATGTACACAAATAGTATAGTGGCATTACTCTTAAGAGCCAAAAAGCAGAAATAACCAAAATGTCCATCAACTGATGAATGGATGAATAAAATGTGGTCTATCAATACAATGGAATATTATTCAGCCATAAAAAAATAAGTCCAGATTTATGCTACAACTTAGATGAACCTTGAAAACATTATGCTAAGTGAAAGAAGCCAGTCACAAAAGACCACCTTTCATTATTCCATTTATGTGAAATGACAAGAATATGCAAAGCCATGGAGACAGAAAGGAGATTCGTAGTTGCCAGGGGCTGAGGGGGAAGGAGAGAATGGGGAGTGATTGCTAATGGGCATTGATATTATTTTAGGCATGACAAAAGTTAGATTGTGGTGATGGTTGCATGACTTTGTGAATAAACTAAGAACAACTGAATTGTACATTTAAAAACATGAACTGTATGCTATGTGAATTATATTGCAATAAAGCTGTTATAAAAAAGAGAAAAAGAAAAGATCTCTGTATGAACTCCACCAGATGCCCTGACAACTACTCTGGAGAATGTTAAGCCACTGATGACTAAAATTAACATGAAGCTGAAATTGAAGTGGAGTGCTGGGGTAGAACGTGGAACAAAATTGAGCCGGGCGCGGTGGCTCAAGCCTGTAATCCCAGCACTTTGGGAGGCCGAGATGGGCGGATCACGAGGTCAGGAAATCGAGAAAAAAAAAAAAAAAAGAAAAAAAAAAAAAAAAAAGAACATGGAAGAAAATTGAGCCATCTCTGTTCCTGATAGGGATTCACCTTCCAGGCTTAACAGGGGCTGGAAGATGGTCAAAGCTCTCGGTGAATGTGATGAACAAAATATACTTCCTCTATGGACTTATACCACCAGGGGCCTGTCCATTTGAAAAAAAGAAAATCACCTGAAGGAGAGGGCTGCAGAGATTCAGAACGGGACTTTGGCTTCAAAGACAAGTTGCTAATCTCCCACAGAACCTGCAGAACTGTTCTACAACAGTGTAAGCAGAAGAAAATCTGCAGCAGCATCTGAGACCTGCAAGACCCCAAAAGCAGGGTCATGATGGGTCTTGAGCATTATGTTAGTGACCAGTCAGGCTCACTTGCAGTCAAGTGACAGGAGCAGGTTTCTGTCCTCAACACCTACCTCAATTTCACTACAAAGAAATTGAAGCAAGTGATGGCTCTTCTCAAAGCCAAAGTTTTACAGAGAAGAATAGTTTGTCCAGAGCATCATTGTCTCAGTCCCTGGCCATGTCCACAGATGTCTCCACCCTCCCTCCAACACCTGTTCCAGCTGGTTGGATAAATATAATGGAAGTTCTGTATGTATCCATTCTGTGCTGAGGCGACCAACAACAGAAACCATCACATACCACACCTACTGAAAGTGTGTCTGTGGGTGAAGGAGCTAACCATTTGCCCTGAGGGAAAAGGAGATAACATGGGCAGAGAGGCAAAACTGCCATTTACAATACTGTCGTCTTGCCAGGAAAATCTGGGCCCTCACAAGGAAGAGGGGTAGGAAACAACAGAAGGTGAGAGGAAGGGAAAGAAATCAAACCAAACCAAACACCACAGCCTAGGACTCGTCTGCCCCTTTAGGTCAGGTTAAGTCCTATAGCTTATAAAGCCTTCTGTGTGACTGGGAGGCTTGAATCCCATCACAGAGACGAGCAAGATAAAACCTACAAGCATGAAAAAAAAAAAAAAAAAAAACCTTAAAACCATGAAATCCTTCTGTTAGTGTGCATGTAAATGTCAACACATTTACATATCTGTGTACATCTCAGAGTGAGATTCCTACCTTGCTCTTGTTTATGTGGTCTACTTACTTTTGGACTGTTGGGTGCGGTTTCATGGTTGCTGCAGAAGCTGGCCCACTTGCAGCGGTTGAAGGCTCTTGGTTTTCTGTAGCTTGATTTTCTGGTCTGAATTTCCTACGAATGGGCTTTGATGGTGGCTGAGAATACGGTACATCCTGTGGATTTAAAACAAAATACAAATTAAAAGTTAAACATTTAAATATTCCCTCCACTCTTCCTGCCAGTGTCCCACATTCCTTTAGCCCCAACCCCAAGATCAGGAGGGTACTCTATTTACTGACCCATGGCTCAGCAAGAACTGGGGGGACACAGGCAGCAGAGTCCAGTGGTCTTCCCTTTTTTCTTTTTATTTTTAAATGTTTCAAGAAGTCTATTACTTCTTGTCACCTGAAACTCACACAGACCCTGTGTGCATCTCACACCATGGGGCCTTATCTAACTGAAGACAAGATAGGCTCCTGCCTCACTCTGAAGCCTTTTAAAACCTAAGCTTTGGAAGTTTTTAAAGGTCTTAATCATATGCTCATCATTCTCCTATCCCCAATTCCTACATAAAGTCAAGAAAAAGAGCCACAGTGTATTATGGAAGGACACAGTTGGCCTGCTTCCTTGGAGGACTCTACCTCATCTGTGCTCCTGAGTCCAAGGCCCACTCTCTCTGAAGGGAGAAGAGCCATGGAGGACAAGAAGAGGGTGAGGAGATGAATGGAGAGCATGATGAGTGAGGGGTACTTACTGAGCAAATGACAGGTGACCCAATGGCATGGCTGGGCAGATGCCAGGTGAAAATGCCACAATGCAAGAGGAAACCATGGTACAAAGACGAAGAAGGAGAGACTACCCCACTCCAAGAGGCACTCAAAGAGGCTTAGCAGGTGGATGGAGTTTTGCTAAAGACATCTGTCCCCCTCCACAGCCCTTTTTGATCTTGCCATAAAGAAGGCCACCATGCTTAGCTGCAGGGCTAAGGAGGTTGAGTATGTACTGTCATGTACAAAATGACATCAAGGGTCAAGCCCAGGAATCTTCAGGACCCCAATCTTCACAAAGAACCCACAGTCTAGGAAATCTGGATCACTGACATTCATTTCAGGACACAGAAACCTTAAAACAATAGATCAGCTAATAGAGATAAGAAGCCCATGGGTGGGACTCGCAATGCCATCTGACAGCATCCTCAGGCTGACCTTACCTTCTTTGCTGGACTACTTTCTACAGCCTGGGATGGGGCTCTGCTCAGCTGTGGGAGTAACTCGGCCTCTGACACTTGTTCAGACTGTAGAAAGAGATCAGAGAGAGGACAAAAATGCAAAAACACAATCACTATATTATAAATATATAATAAAGAGCACTTAGGAAGATAGTCACCAAGGGAAAACTGATTTAGGCCAAGTTGCAGCCAAGAATGCTTACGTCTGCTGATCCTTGGGTAAAACCTCCCATAGATGCTGCTATTAACTAACCCTCCTTCCCAGATTGTTCAACCTTAGGAAAAGGAATCATGGGAATTTCTTCTGTAATTGAACGTATGTATTGCTAAAAACCTAATGCTTCACAACAACAAACTCTAAAAATAACAAGGCTTATCAGAAAAACAGGGTTGAAAAAAAGATTTTAACTTGAGCACCAACAAAAACAATCATCATCATTAAAAACTCTGATTTTTTTAAATGTTAAATTTCTAATAAAGAAATACTCTATGAGCAGTGTGAAGAAGAAGTAAGAACTATCCCCCAGGCCAACCAAAGCCCACGTGCTGCTGCATCCCCAGATCCAGCACCTACATTCCACTGCAGTGGCCGCCACCATGCCCAAGACAAAGGCTGAAGGGGACGCTAACGGAAATAAAACCAAAGTGAGGACAAACCAGAGAAGATCTGCAAGGTTGTCTGCCAAACCTGCTCCTCCAAAGCCCAAGCCTAAAGAGGCCCCTGCAGAAGGTAAAGGGGAAAAAGGGAAAAGCCCATGCTGGCAAGGAGGGGAATAACTCTGCAGAAAATGCAGAGGCCAAAACAGAGCAGGCACAGAAAGCTGAAGGCGCTGGGGATACCAAGGGAAGTGTGTGCATTTTTGATAACTGTGTATTTCTGCTGACTGTGCAGTTTGAAGTATTATTTTTTATTAAGTTTTATAAAAATGCAGAAATTTTTTTTTAAGCCATGTTGTTAGCACGCCGAACACATCATTGTTGTTTTATGGAGAAGGGGCATACGTCACTAATAGAATGTCTCTGAGGCCAGGCGTGGTGGCTCACGCCTGTAATCCCAGCACTTTGGGAGGCCAAGGCTGGTGGATCACCTGAGGAGTTCCAGACCAGCCTGGCCAACATGGCGAAACCCCATCTCTAATAAAAATACAAAAATTAGCCGGGCGTGATGGTGGGTTCCTGTAATCCCAGCTACTCAGGAGTCTGAGACAGGAGAATCACTTGAACCCGGGAGGCAGAGGTTGCAGTGAGCTGAGATGGTGCCACTGCACTGCAGCCTGGGCGACAAGAGCAAGACTTCATCTCAGGAAAGAAAAAAAAAATGTCTCTGAAGCTGGACTGATGTGGAGAAAACACCTTTCCCTTCTAGTTTTGAAAGACAGCTTCTTGGCTCCCAGAAAGAAGGACCGTCTGACGTTGACACACACAGTCACCTTGGCACAAAGGCCTTGTGGTGTGGAGAAACAAATTCCTTTTTATGTCCCCCTCTCCCTCTCTGCCTTCAGTATACACTTAACTCCCTCAAACCCAGATACCTGTGGGGGTCTGGCCCCCAATAACTGGTTACCAGTCAGGCTGGCAATCTGGACTTTCCAGAGAGAACCCTTGAAAGACCTGTGCTCTGTTTCTAGATTGTGGATCTTCAGATAAATTCTGCCATTTTCATTTCATTTCCTGAAAGTCAGGGTCAGCTCATGAAAAGTTGTTAAACAGCACGTTGAATGTGAAATGTCAACCCTCACTCTGAACTTTCCCTCTTCGGGGCACCAAATGAAGACTTCACTGGGTTTTACCACGGCTTTCTGATTTTGGAAGTCCATTGAAGGAGGGAGTCTTAAAGTTGTATACTGTTAATGATTGTCGCTCATGTCCTGCCTGAAATACCATGATTGTTCACAAAAAGTATCTTTAATAAAGCTGGACACAGTTTGGGGGGAAAAAAAAAACACTCTAGTAATTATGGCCCTTTACCTCAAAAAAGGAAGGGGGACTGTGGTCGAAGGAGTTATCACAAGGGTCGAGGGTGCTGAGCGGGATGGAATCAGTGACTAAACTCACCAAGATTGGCAAGGAATGTCCCCAAAGCACTTCAAGACAGAGTGGGTGTGAATCAGTCAAGTGGAAGAACACAGGGTGACTGGGCCTCATGAGCAGCTCTCTATGTCCCCCATTTCCCCCAGTCTTCTGCCTTCAGCTATGTTAGTCTGCTTTCAGCCACTAGTAGCCAGTGATGCCAAAACATTCATGTGCTGAGAACAAACCCTACATATGAACCAATGTGACTTCTACATCATACTGACACCAGTCATCTATTGACCCACAGATAATACTCATTACAGAAACACACATTGTAGCACAACAAACTGACTTCATCCCTAACCTGGCCTTCTCTAACCTCCTTCAGAGCATGGCTTCTTCCTCTGACTCCACTGAAATGGCTAGTTCCCAAGGGCGCTAACATACTCCCATTTAACACGTTATGGCTGCCTCTTCTCATCTTCTCCTCATTGATCTTCTGCCCAGTATAGCGCCTTTGACTATCTTTTTAAAACTCCTGCCCCTCGCATCTGAGAAGCTGCAATCTCCTAACTGTAGTCATTCGCTCTTTTTCCTGTTTTGACTCCTTTTATCCCTCAAATGTAGGATTTCTTAAGGTTCTGTCTTTAGTTCCCCCACCCATTTTTCCCTCCCTGTTCATTCTCTCCCAGGGTAATCCCATCTGTTCCTATATTTTATCCCAAGCAATTCCCCATCTCCTCTAAATCCACTATGCAAGCACTCAACATTCCTGATTTCTAGCTCCAACCAGTTCTTATAGCTTTCTCCCTTCCATTAAAGATAACTATACTGTTGTTGTTGTTGTTGTTGTTGTTGTTGTTGTTGTTACCAACAGGTACTATGATGCACACAACACTTACTATGTGTCATACATTGATTAAAGGGCTTTGCATGTATCATTGCAATTCATCATCACAGCTCTAGGAAGTAGTTATTATCCCCATCTTATTGGTGAAGAAACTGAAGATCAAGAAGTTAAGGAACTCACCCAAAATCACACAAATAGCAGAGTGTGAACACAGGCCTTGATTTCCAAAGCTGAGCTTATAACCACTATGCTATACAATCTCAGGTACTCTCAGGCCTGAGTGTTACTCATTCAAGACATATTTATTAAGCAGTCACTACAGGCAGGCTCTGTGCTAGCACTGGCACTCAAGGATGAACAAGATACAGATTCTGCTTAAGAGAAGCTTAAAATCTAGTGGGAGCAACAGGGAAGTGATAAAGCCAACTTGCTTCAGTGGACTGTGGAGGGCAAGTATGGGGACTACAGAAGTACCCAGTCCCATGGGTCAGCAAAGACTGAGGAGCAGGTGATGTCTCAGCTGAGGCCTGGGCTAAAAGAGCAATGTGTGGGAATGGTGAGAAAGACCCAAAAGTAAGCTCACAAAGGGCCTCTCATGCTCCAACATCCATAATTTCAGCTGGAGCTACCACAAGAACACTAAGGTCAATCCCCAAGATGGGAAACACAGGAGAAACAGAAGTGAGGGCGAATTCATCTTTAGGCAGACTGAGTTAGAAGTACCTGGGAAACAACCAAGCAAAGCTGTCCAGGAGCCATTCACTGTCAGGAGTCTAGGGAACACAAGCCCTCACCCTGCTTTCCCTGGAGGTTCATACAAATGGAGGCATACTCCAAGCTCTATGAGCCAAAAGTCAGTTTTATTAACAGCTGAGTGAGGGCCCAGTAACCACCTGAATGCAGGGCCTCCTATGAACCACGCTGAAGAATGAAACTTGAACCTGAGGCCCCTTCTTGCCTTTTATCTGGAAATCTATTGCTTGGAAGATAACATATGTTCTGGCCCAAGTCTACGCATGCAGCCTCCTGCAGGGACCACAGGTATGCAGCAATATCTTGCAGCAGGCAGGCAGAGAGACGATAATAGTTTCAGGCTCTCTGCCTTTCAGTTAGTTGGTTCTCCTCCATCATCAGGTGGACAGAGAAGTGTTTGCTCTACCACTCCATTCCCTGGTGAGATGAGCAAAGTCTCTTCATGGAAATATTGAAGGAGATGATAAATGGACCCTTTTTCAACATAAATGAGGATTCCAAAGCACAGCACAGTGTCTTTGTTATTGCCTCCTTTTCTCTTAAACATCTCTAAAAACACAAACAATGGGGTGGGGGATGAGGAAGCAGCTGTGAGATGTGTCTTAAAATGTTTTTCATTTGCAAATTTACCTTCCTGAACTTGTATGCAAGGGCCTGGGTTTTCCAGCTCTATGTCTGGTAACAGACCACTGCATGGTGTTACGTCAGGCTAAATCTGACCATCAATCCCCTAAATTGATCCATCTATCAAGCATTCGGAGGAGCAAATCTCGGGAGGGACCTGGAACACAGGCATCAGGAAGGTTCCAGAATAAGGCACAGCCTTGACAGAGTCAGACATTATCCCAGGAAAAGAGATGGGCAAAGATAATCAGCTTTGTGATAAGAAAAACTAAAGATGAGATTTAGGCATGCAAAAGACCTTCTTCACAATAAGCCTTCCTTCATAAAAATAGTTTGAGGCTTATGTTAAGCTTGGGATGTGGAAAGCAGAATAAGGTGGGGAGATTTCTTTGCTATTTCTTGAGACTTTTCTAAGTTACCAACTTTGGAAGAATGATAATCCAAGAAAACAGGGGGCCTCAGTGGTTCTCTTCCTCCTCTGTGTATTTGGGGTCGGGGTAACAACTCTGCCAACACGATAATATGGCTTTGTCCAAAAGTTTTGGTTTTCTGAACTGAAATCCAGTGACTGATTCTTGTGGGAAAAAACCAGATATATGGATTACAATTAATATTACAAATGGCAGTTCTGCCCTCATGGTTCCATGTGTAACAACATGTACCCAGTCAGGATGTGACAAACCAGGAAAATGTACTTTTAGCAAACAGCTCACTGAAATGTGAGCTAAAGTTCTTTTTAAAAATATATATCTAATATTGTAATATTAATACTTCCTTATTTACAAATGGTAAATATACTTTCATTCTAATTTTGCAATGAAACTCCTGGACTTAAAGACAGTGCTGCCACTCACGATGTGGCAAACTGTCCTGGGTCTTTGACCATTCCCATGGTTGATGGGACAATATGATTCCTGCTGAGCTGGCTTCCCAGAAATGGACACAGGTCCAGAGAGGCTAAGCATTTCTATGCATTCATTTATTCAATTACATAGATATTTCTTTTGTACCTCTGGTATGTCAGGGACCATGGTAGGTGCTTGGGACATGGGTAGGGGGAGGCCCACTGTAGTAGGTGCTGTGTTGGCCCCACCTGGGTCACCTTTCCCTGGCTGGCACACCATCCCCCAGTTGCTCTGAGTGTTAGCTACTGAGGACTCACAGCTGCCCTCTTCTATAGAGACTTATTCTCAACCAATGGGAGTCTACCTCCCACCCCAACCTCCAGCAGCCTATAATGACTGACTTAGAGAAGGATATAAAAGGCCAGTCCCCTGTCTCAAACAGGGTTAACTCTATTATGCAACTATGTACCAGAATCCTGCCCATGTGGATCAGGTCAAGATCAGATTTTATCTGAGACTACATCATTGCTTGGCTCCTTCCCCTTCCCTACTTTTCTTTCCTCTCCTCCTCCTAGGTTTTTTCCTAAAGAGCACTCCTTCAACAAATCACTTTTCAAGAATCCTCATCTCAGGTTCTGCTTCTAGGGAAGCTGACCTGAGATACCATGCAATGTACTCCCAGGAGAGGGGACTGAAAGCACTCTAGTATGCTCCTCCTTGTTGTCTCTGTTTCTATCTCTATCTCTCACTCTCATCGCTTGTTCTGGAGACAGTCAGCTGCCACATTGTGAGGACACCCAAGCAGTCCTAGCAAGGGGTCCACAGAGCAAAGAAGTGAGGCCTCCTGCCAACAGCCTTATGAGTGAGCCATCTTAGAGGTGGATCATCAGCTCCAGTAAAGTCTTCAGATGACTGCAGCCCTGGAAGACATCTTGACAGAAGCCTCATGAGAGAATGTGACCCAGAATCACCCAGCTAAGTCACTCCCAAGTTACTGACCTAAAGAGACTGTGAGCTCGTAAATGTCAGTTGTTTTAAGTTTCTAGGGGGACAAAAAGGCATCCTGATGTATCTAGAATTTGGGGACTTGCAGGGTGGAGGAAGGGTGAGGAGTCAGGAGAAAAATGGGAGAGCTGAAGCTGGAGAAGGACAGCAGGGGGTGACACATGGTCTCCCAGACCTCATTTGTTCTGGGTCATTTGCTAGACACTCAACACCACCCCTCATTTCCATGCCCTTCTCTACGCTGCAGCAGGCAGAAGCCTGGAAATATTTACTCCTTTTCTTAGTTTCTTAAGTTTCTTAGTTTCTTAAGTAACTAATTCCTTAAATTAAATCTCTTCCAGTAGGAAATACCAAGAGTGGTTTCTGTTTGCCCAACCAGACTGACATACATCCATCCTAAGGATCAGAGCTTATCCTGAGGGCCACAGGGTCCACTGAAGGATTTTAAGTAAGGAATCAATCTGACTAGATTTGTATTTTACAAAGGTTATTCTAGATCCAAGACTAGAGGCAACTCGTACCTGGGTAAAAGGAACCCAATTCGAATGCTGAAAAAGAAAAGATGATAGTTATCTAGGCCAGGTTGGTAGGAATGGGTTCGGGCTGACTTAAGAGCTACTCAGACTGGAAACTGAAGACACCCTTGGCCATTTTTGGAATGTTGTAAGTGAAAGAAAAGATAAGGACACATGGAACCCAGGTTTGGATCCTGGATAATGGGTAAATGGTTGAGGGACAAAGTAGTTTAAAGCAAGAGGCAGGAATGATGGCAGTATGGAAATGGAATAAAATTAGGCAGATTTATCATAAAGCAGTACTGGAACAACAACTAGAAGAATGTGTATCTTCTAGTAGCATCTCTGAAAGGGGGTACCAGGAAGCACCAGTTCCATGAATTGTCTAGAAGAGGGATTAGCAAACCTTTCTGTAATGGGCAGACAGTAAATATCTTAGGCTTTGAGGGCCAGACTACCTCTGTAGCCACTCTGCAACTCTGCTGTTGTGCTAAAGCAGCTACAGACAATATGATGAATGGGCACAACTGTGTTCCAATAAACTTTATTTACAAAAAAAAGTGGTGGGATAGATGAGGCCTATGAGCCATAATTTGTCAGCCCCTGGCCTAGGGGGAAGAAGAATCTACAGATAAGCTTAGGAAACACTGCCTGGTCTATCTCTCCCTTGGAGAGTCACTGAGCACATAGCACATTACACACTCTGAAATTCTGAAAGGAAGTCACTTGCCTTTGCATAGCCCATCAGTTCCCAAAATTATTTGGTTTCATCTCCTTATTCTCATGTAACTTCTATTAACATCCTGAAGAACTAATGTTCTGTGGAACATACTTTCAGAAACACTGACTACAGACTGGATTTTAGAGGAACAAAGGAAGAACATTCTATTTGACTTGAATGTCAAATGCCATGTTCCACACCTAACCCTTGGGGAGGTGCATTCTCCACTGTGGTTGGCAGATCCAACAGTTGGCCCCTGTTGCACTCCTCTCCCTTCTTGCTTTGGCTTAAGAGTATGATGAAGGTAGGGTTAGAATGAGGTTGCTGCCTCGCCAGAAGGGTGTCCCTTCTCCCTGCAGTAGCAGCTGTTGCTGCTGCCAACTACTTCTCTGCATGAATTTATTTACAGGGCTCCTTTAAAACCTCCTGGACAAAAACACAATAAAAATAGTTAATTATAATAGTTTAGGCAGATGAACATGACATTAATAAATTATGCATTTTTAAGGAGTTTAAAACAGTATGTCTCAGATTCCAGTTCCACTGAGGCAGGTTAGCTTTACAAAGGTCCCACTGGTCCCATCTGAGTCCACGCACTTGTCACACTTGTCATCTGGGCCACTGCAAAGACTTCAATAGGTCTTTTTCCAGCCTTCCGTTCTAGCCCAGTCTGATCCACCCTGCACACCACTGAGAAATTAATCTTGTAAAGCACCATCTAATCAAAAGGCTTTTTCTCAGTCTTTCACTGGCTCCCCAAGGCCTATGGCACACAACACAATCCCTCGGCCAGTTAAAGCTCTTCCATCCTCTGGCTCCAATTTACCTCTGTATCATAATTGGGTTAGTTTGCCCATATGGAACCTGCTCCAGGCATATAGGTATTCCCCAAATATTCAAGCACATCAGAAGTTTCTCCCCAACTCAATTATGTTTGTTCTAGACCCGCTAGCCCAGTGGCTCCCAAATATAACTGGAGCAGGATAATTATCTGGGGAACTTTTTATAAATTCAGACTTGTAGATGCTATTCCAGACTTCTCTCATCAGAATCCCTTAGGGATGGGGCATTAGAAACTCATATTTTAACAAGCTCCCTAGGTGATTTTTATGTAGCCAGCCCAGATCAACCGGGAACCACTGATGGTGCAAACTCTTCATTTAAGAGATGAGAAAACCTAGTCTCCAAGGCCCTAGTCTGGGCAAGGCCACAGGTGCTCTTGCAATACTAACTAGGCTTCTTAATTGTTTTCTCATCCATTCATCATGGAGGGAATGGGGGCATATGCCACATGGTTCTATAGATAAATATTTGCAGCTGGGCAAAATCTTCAGCAGTAAAATTTTGTTTAAAAGTCAAATTTGCAACAACAACAAAAAGTCAAATCCCACTTAAAAAATAAATGGTCTGGCCAGGCATGGTGGCTCATGCCTGTAATCCCAGCACTTTGGGAGGTGGATCACTTGACACCAGGAGTTTCAGACCAGCCTGGTCAACATGACAAAACCCCATCTCTACTAAAGATACAAAAATTAGCTGGGTGTGGTGACCCACTCCTGTAATCCCAGCTACTCAGGAGGCTGAGGCATGAGAATCACTTGAACCCAGGAGGCGGCGGTTGCAGTGAGCCGAAATCTCGCTACTGCACTCCACGTTCCAGCCTGGGTGACAGAGCAAGACTCTGTCTCAAAAAAAAAAAAAAAAAAAAAGTATATCTGTAGAACTTTGCCAAGGTGTGGATAATAGGTAACTTCTTTTTTAGGTTTGCAATATTGGCAGGTCAGAAAAAGAAACTCAGGCTTTATCATCCAAGGATCCAGGTGGATTCCAAGAATGGGGATCACAAAGGCAGCAGCTAAATTCTAGGCAGATGAGAAGACAATCCTGCTCCTGCCTCCAGGGCCTTTCCAGCATTCTGTCAGTATTCTAAATGTCATTTGGTGCCTAGTTTTCACCTGTCCCCCATCTCTGCTGGGCAAGAACACAACAGAAAGCCATTTGCTAACCCCAGTCATAGAAGATGTAGAACCAATGGCCTAGCACACCACTGTTCCACCCTATCATTCCCCAACCAGGCTCAGAGAGAGGGGTAAATAGAGCCTCAAGAAGGTCCAAAAGACTGAATTCTCAGCAAGAATGATTACCAAAATCCATGACTCAAGTCACCTGTGAGAGACAGAACATGATAAATGAATGGTAAGCACCTGGAGGGCAGGATCTGTCTTGTTTCCCTATCATTTTCCTGATACCTAAGCTGAATGCCCGTAAACAACAGGTCCTCTAATCAATGTGTGGAATAACCCAGCAATGAACCCAATACTGTTTCGTGTTCCACTGGAGAAGAAGTCAGTAATTCATCCCTTGGTAACTGCACCCCCAGAGCACAGAACAGTTACAGGGTATAGGCTCTGGAGTCAAACCCAGGCTTTGCACTTGCTCGTTGTGTGAGCTGGTCACATGCTTAGTCTCTCTGAGCTGCAATTTCTTCATCTGCAAAGTGGAATAATTCACCTAACTCACAATATTGTGAAGATTAAGCAAAATATCTGTCTAGTGTGCTAAGCACAATTACATAGTAACTGTTCGACAATAGCAGCTACTATCATCATTAGGATTAAAATTATGATGGGTTTCCCAGGCATAGTTCCTCCTATTGCAAGCAGCAGCCAATCCAACATAAGAGCATTTTCCTCCTTGCCAAACAGATGAAAACCTAGGCTGAGAAAATGCTGGCTCCAATTTAGAATATAAGCAGACCCCACAAAGCAGGCTATCCACAGTCTAAATCTGTGCCACTGGATATTACTGCTACTAATATTGGAGGGGAGAAAAATTTGAAAATAAAAGCCCTTTCAGACTTTCATGTTTCACTGCTGCTTTAGCATAGATATCTCAGGCAGTGTACAGTGAACATCTCTGGTGGGCACCCCCCTCAGTAGACCAATCCAACATTGGAGACACTCAGGCAAACACTGACAGAGAGGTTCAGGAACAACTTTGCTGAGAATGGGTACCAGTGACTATAATGGGCAACTAGTTGCTGGATTCAGCAGTCACATGGCAGAATGCCTTGGGGATTCCTGGAACCCATTAGATTATGGACAACATCCATGAGACAGACTTACTGTTACAACTAAAGGACTATGAGCACTTTATTTTGGTCTAAAGACAAATATTTTGACCATGACCTGGGTTTTGTTCTTCTATGTCCAATTTCTAGTAATGGAACAGAAATCTGAGTCAAGTCTGAACTGCACTCTCTATATCACATACCTAAAGCCATATTAAAACTCCACCTGCAGAGACAACAACATGAGCCTCACAGGTAAGGTGATCTAAAGCAGGATTCTCCAGAGACTCACGCTCCCCAGGGATGAGGTTGAAGAAAGATGCCCCATGCATGCCTCTTGCCAAACCAAAGAGACCCTTACTAAACAGGCACCCACCAGCAGCACAATTGAAAGGCACCTCATTATAAGGCCTTTAGAAATCCTTTCTGTTGGGCCCCAATCCCTGACATATATAGGCCTGGCAATAATAACAAATGTATATACAAATTTCAAAATGCCTCAGAGCCCTGGCCTATGAACTGATATTTTATCACACTTACAATCTGAATTACTTTCCTGGTTCCTTTGCTCTGTGTATTGGTGTGATGCAGTGTTAGAGTAACACCCTTTCCGATTTACTGATAGTTCACACTTAGGCTGTGATAAATGTCCCCTTTTGGGTTGACATAGCCCTTCCTGCATGAGCCATGTCCATCAGAATAATGTGGCTTTAAAAATTTTCAATTAGAAATAGCTGGCCAGAAAGGGAGCTATAAAAATTATGTTAAGAGTTAGGAACCAGCCATAAAATAAATTCAGCATTGATGAGGACGTGGAACTGGAGTGGGAACACCATTAATGGAGTGTAAATCAGTACAAACACTTCGTAAAACTGTTTGGCAGTACCTATTAAAGCTGAACATATGCCTACACTATGACCCAGAAATCCTACTCTTAGGTATATATCCAAGAGAAATGAAAACACTCATCCACTCAACAACTTGGATACGAGTGTTCACAGCAGCGCTATTCATAATTTCCCAAATCTGAAAAGTACAAAAATGTCCATCAATAGTAGAAAACAGTGTTATATTTGCACATACAATGGAATACTATACAGCAATGATCTCAATTACACACAACAGTATGAATAAATCACACAAACATCATTTAATAAAAAGCCAGACACAGAGTATACACTGCATGATTCCACTTACATAAAGTAGAACACAGGTCAAACTAATTTATGCTGTTAGAAGTCAGAACAGTGGTAACCCTAAGAATAAGAGATAGCAACTGGAAAACAGCACAAGGAGGGCTTCTGGGGTGCTAGTAATATCCTGTTTCTTGATTTGGATGCTGATTATATGCATGTGCTTTGCTTGTGAAAATTGAGTTGCGCATTAAATGTGCAATTTGCTTTTCTACATGCATATTATACATCAATAAAAAGTGTTTTGGGCCGGGCACGGTGGCTCATGCCTGTAATCCTAGCACTTTGGGAGGCCGAGGTGGGCGGATCATCTCAGGTCATGGGTTTGAGACCAGCCTGGCCAACATGGCAAAACCCCATCTCTACTAAAAATACAAAAATTATCTGGGTGTGGTGGCACATGCCTGTAGTCCCAGCTACTTGGGAGACTGAGGCAGGAAAATTGCTTGAACCCGGGAGGCGGAGGTTGCAGTGAGCTGAGATCGCACCACTGCACTCCAGCCTAGGCGACAGAGTGAGACTCCGTCTCAAAAAAAAAAAAAAAGTTTTAAAAATCCAGTAGAGCCAATTTCCTGTAATGTCCTTAAAGTGCCACCTAGTGGCACAAGTTAAACATAAACAAGAGGGAAGTTTTGCCTCTAGCAATTTCAAAAATATGGCCCCATTTCTAATAGCACATTCTGGGATTGGGCTGAAACAGTGCCCTAGACCAAAATCACTGGCATGATACATAAAGAAAAAAGCTCTTGTTGCCTGGCATGTAGAATCCTGACACAAGGATTCAGAGGCAAGGGAAGCTGTCTACCACAGAGCATGCTAGTGTTAGTGAGCCAATGATACACATCTCTTCCCAGTTCCATTTGCAGTCAGCATGGTGGGAGCATTCACAACACAGACAGCAACAATGGCTGCAAACTGGGGCTTTCCCCCACCCCTCGGGGGAGAAGGTTTACCAATATACCACTGGGTGACACCTACAAAATTTGCTGGGCAGAGCAGGGTATTTAGGAAGAAGGTAGGAAGAAAAATTCCTTTACCCTGTTTTCTCTGGACAGGCTTGTTTCCTTCTTCCTCTCCTTCAAGATACAATACTGTGATGAGGCCTAGTCTGGCTTCTTTTAATTATGCTTGTGAAACAGAGTTGGGGAGGCCTATCCACTGCAAGCCTTTGAAGCTGCCAGTTGTATCAAAGATACTGCTCAGAGTTTTGCGAGTAAAGTCCGAAAGACAGATCATCTCGGTCAAATGTCCTCAAGGAAAAATCAGAAACTATAAACACAGGCATGTGATCCTTGAGATAAGAGCAGGAGGGTTAAAGGCTGATGGGTAGGCCTATCCATCTGTCCACTGGTTCTTCTCATTGCCATTCTTTTGATCTATGGCAGGATTCTCGAGACTCATGTTTCCCAATGGAAAAGGTTGAAGATGCCCTATGCATGCCTCTTGCCAACTGATTCTCCTTCACATTTCCATTATTTATAGAAACAGGTGACCATGTGGATTTGGCCTGTAGGCTATAGTTTGCCAACCCCTGACGTAGTCAGAGAGACAGCCCATGAAAGGTCACAGATGAGGGTAACAATGTGCTTCGACTACAAGTGCTTTAGCGAGCCAGTTCAGCACTCATTCTGGGCTGGTGGCAACTAATTTCTAGCTATCTGGAGTCTGTTCTGTGTCTGCCAACTAGACCCCACCTCTGTTTCACTAGGCCTGTGGTGATAATTATAACAGCTAAATGTTGTTGAGGGTTGACCGTGGCACCAGGCATCATTCTAAGTGCTTTAGAGATCTTCACTCATTTAATCACCAGACCCCTATGAAAATGGATACTACCATGATCCCCATTTTACAGATGATGAAATTGAGGCACAGAAAGATGAACTTGCCCAAGTCACAAAGCCAGTAAGAGGCAGAGAGAGGATTTGAAACCCCAAGCCCATGCTCTTAAATCCTCTGTCAGGCTGCCTCCCTGAGCCCAACCCCTGGTTGTCCTCCACTGTCCTTTCCCATTAGCATGGTAGCACATTTGGGCATCCTCCCAATCCACATCTGCTCCTCCCCTGATCCCCTCAGGAGTGCTTCCTTAAAGTCACAGTGTAGGCCATGCACATTGGCTCACGCCTGTAATCCCAGCACTTTGGGAGGCCGAGGCAGGGGGATCACAAGGTCAGCCTGGCGAACATGATGAAACCCCATCTCTACTAAAAATACAAAAATTAGCCAGATGTGGTGGTATGTGCCTGTAATCCCAGCTACTCAGGAGGCTGAGGCAGGAGAATTGCTTGAACCCGGGAGGCAGAGGTTGCAGTGAGCCAAGATCATGCCACTGCACTCCAGCCTGGGCGACAGAGCAAGACTCTTTCTCAAAAAAAAAAAAAAAAAAAAGTCACAGTGCGATAGGGGGCAGCAGAGAAGAGAAATGAGGATTCCATTGCTCAGAAACCCAGAAAACAACCATAACTGAGCCCCCTAGGGGAAAACTGGGCTATATTGTTAGTTATTAGAAACATGGTGACCAGTTTATTGTCTACAACCTGTGTCAATAAAGCATGAAGAAATGGGTTTAAATGAGACACACAGAAAATGACTCAGTTATAAGAACCATGAGAGACTATAGAATAGATAGTGTTGGGCACGACTGCTGTGAGAGGGTGACGCAGGATAAAGGAGCTACAGGATAAAGATCACATCACAATCTTTGTGCTCCCATAGTTCTCAGCAAAGTGTGGGCCTACAGTGAGCATATTCCATTAACATCTGATGAAATGATTAGATGAACTTATGGCATCTTCCAGAAAAATGATACCAGCAGAGTGAGCTTTATATAATACAACAATATCATTGGCATAATATAATGAGGAAGAACCTAAGAAACAAAACAAGTCACCAGAAGTGAGGTAAAGCTAATTTTTAACTAGTTCCATAAAATAAAGTGTATCCCTGACAAATATAGTGTGTCAGTTTGATTGTTAAGAAAGTAATTGTGAGACTTGGTTTCACAGCACAGCATAGTATTATAGTAGGAGCTGGCACACTGGGGCTAAATAGCCAAGGTAGGAACCATAGCCTTAACTCTTTCTTGCTGTCAGTGACCTCGAGCAAGTTGCTGAGGTTCTCTGTGCCTTCTTTACTTATCTGCAATGTGAGGACAGCAACAGAACCCACTACACATGGTTGCTGTGAGGCTTAAATGAGTTAATATTTGTAAAGCATCTAGAAGAGCATCGGGCACTCTGTTGAAGTGCTTGATAAATTAATAAAATACATGACGAATCGCAAAGCCTCTATGGTTTGTGTACTCTTAAAATCAATTTTGAAATGCATAAATAATTATTTATTATGCAAAAGTTCTCTTTCTGTTCCCTTTTAGGGGGTAGAATAAGGGTTACCCTTGGCCTTTTGCTACATCAAATATGGCCCACACACCAAATGTGAAGGCCATTTTGGTTAAGATGAATGTAAGTCTGCACTGGGGAAGGCACTTTAAAAAAATAAGCATTTGAGATTAATGTAGGAAAGAGTTCACATTTAGAAGATTATTGGCAGGCACAGAGTGTAGAAATTTAATCAACTTTTACTTAGCAGATCTACAGTTAATTTTTGTGATGTACAGTGAATGATTTTTCTCTCTCTCTCTACATGCTTATTAAATTTCTAGCACTTCCCCAGAAACCTTTTCCAGCCCTTTTCTTCTATAGTAGGCTGGCTTACTTACCAACTGCGAGGTCCAAGTAGTTAACTTCTGCTCTCTGAATCTCAACTTCCCCTTCCATAAAATGATATGCAATGACAGATGTGAGAGTGTCAGCGTGAAGAGTTAAAATTTAAAAGACTCAGTCCCACTCAGAAGCAAGATACAGGTCCCTGTGGGGCCAAATCACAAAGTGGTAGGTCAGGCAGAGGGTGCAGAAGCAGACAGAGGCAGCTGAGAGCTCCTAATAACAGGGATTTAAATGTCCCACATGAGGCAGGGGACTGGTACCAAGCTCATTCCCTGATGCCAGAGGCTAAAGTATCACTTTGCTACCTGTGAAGCTGCAAAACCAAGATGAAGCCTGTGGAGATGCTCCGGGTTGCCTACTTAGGAAAGGAACTGAAGCAGATATAACACTGAAGCCTGGTTCTGGGCTAAGCACCATTGGGTGCCATCCATAAGACCCCTGACACCTGCACCAGTGGAAGTGCTGTATTTCAAGTATAAGAATCAGCTCTTGACTGGAGGCCATGGATGCCAGGAATAGTTGGTAGAGACAGCCACTGAACGGGTAGAAAGGGAGGAGCTCAGAGAACTGAGGATGAAATTGAACTCCAATTCAAAATAAGCCTACAAAACAAAATTCCAAAAAGCATGATAGAACAGCCAAATAAAAAAGGCAAATTTGCTCCTGACAAAAACGAAAATAGAACAAGTTAAAAATAAAATAAGTATTTTAGAATCCTCAAAGTTAAAAGTGGAGAATAGATCTTTAAAAAGCATAGATGGGTATAAAACAAAAATAGGGAAAAGTAAAACAAGAACAGGTTGTTATAAAAAAGAATGGATTATAAAACCTAGAATCAAAGAATAGTGATAGAGGCTTAATAACAGAATAGGAAAAATTCTAGGCTATATAGTTATGCACAGGATTTTTAATTTGGAAGATGAAGATTTCATCCAGAGCAAGCCCAGAAAGATCACAACATAAATAGATGAAAGTGACAAGGTGCAGTGCTCACATCTGTACACCCCACCACTTTGGGAGGTCGAGATGGGAAGACTGCTTGAGCCCAGGAGTTCAAGACCAGCTTGGGCAACATGAAAAAACCCCATCTCTACAAAAAATACAAAAAAACTAGCCAGGTGTAGTGGCATGCACCTGTAGTCCCAGCTACTTGGGAGGCTGAAATGGGAGGACGGCTTCAGCCCCGGAGGTTGAGGCTGCAGTGAGCCATGGATTGTCCCATCACACAGCCTGGGTGACAGAGCAAGACCCTGTCTCAAAAAAGAAAAAAAAAAAAAGATGAAAGACTCATTACTAGAATTTTTTTTAAAATGTGTTGACAGAAATATAGTTAGTTTGAGTTCAAGAAGAAAACAGAAGAAATAAGTAGAAAAGCAAAACCCACAGAGATATCACTAAATGTTCTAAAATTAAAGATGATTTTCCAGAAGGAACATGCACGCCAAGTGTCACCTGGAATAAACAAATTTAAATCTATGCTTAGACCCATCACAGCGCCATCAAAACAGAACGCTGAAAATAAAAATAAACTTTTAAAAGCCACCCCAGAGGAAAGACAAAGCTGCACCAAAGGAATAAAAAATAGATTGACAGTACAATCCGGAGCAGTGGCAGCAATAAATGGTAGACGAGGAGGTAATGCATTCAAAATACTGAGGAAAAATTACTTTCAGTCTAAAATTCAGTACACAGCAAAATTACTATTTAAGAGTGAGGGCAATAAGAGTTTACTATCCAAAGAACATAGATTTTTAAAAAATGAATAGATGATAATACTTCAGTACACTATTTCTTTGAACCTCACAATTGCTAGAGTCATCATAACAATATAATTATGCAATATGTCTTATCACTATTTCTGACAGCTGGTCTCTAAAAGTAGTTTCCAAAGGTCATTTTATTCTGGTAAATCTTCAAATGATGTTTTATTCTAGTTGTCACATCAGAGGACTTTTTTTTCTTTTCCCCAATCCTTAATTGTAAGACAAAATTTTTAAAAGAAAAACTGTGTAACTTCCCCACCAAAACAGCCATTTAAATTTCTACCACTTACTCAGCAGTCTTCTCCAAGTATTTTAGCATTAGGCACTTCACATTTAGTATTGAACTGTCTGGAGACCTTCACAGATACCCCAATTCAAATAAAAACTACACATACAGAATCTCGCAAAATACAGAAACTTATAAAAACAAGTTACAAGACAAAATAGGTAAATTATAAATGAGTTATCTAAGCGATCCCTTTAGACCCCTAAAAAAGAGTTAGTAGAAACTTACTAAGGAGCTAAGAATCTCAAAACCCTACTGGGAAGGGAACAGTGGCTAATCTAAAGTAATTTAAAATCTGACCGCTGGAAAGGGGCCAATTACCATGCACCATGAACCTTCAAGGTCACCCCTCAGAGATGAGAAAAACTTACCATCAAAGGTGTACCATATACTTATGCGGTACAATCAGGAAACACTTCTGTATTCAGCTGTTACCCCTCTTTTCTACTGTTTGTCATGTAATCATTTTAATAGATGCCTAATATTCGAATTAGGCAGATATACATTACCCTTGACCAGTGCCTTCTTCCTAGACATTAAGGTTGTCTGTATTGTTTTTATTTTTATTTATAATACTAAAATAAAAGTCATCATAGAACTCTTCCTTTCTTTTGAATTAGTTACTAGGATTAATTTTAAAGACATGTGTTGATAAAGAACAAAATGCTGAGTGCTTCTTTTAAAAAGAAGGAAGGGGGTCAGGCTTATACCTTTCTCCTCCATTCCAATGCTGGTATTTCATTACTAATTCTCACCCTCTCTTCTCCTTGCACTTATCACTATGGCCATTTCCTTTGCCTTTTGAATTTGTCATTCAGTGCCAACTGAGAATAGTTTTCAAATTTAAGAAATCCTCATAAGAGAACTTCCAAAACTCTTGAGATTCAATCAACACAGGTTGGTCTGAAACAGAATTGTTTCTTCATGATACATAAATCCGGAGATATGAGTAGCTCTGAGCAATCTATGAACCAATTCTACAACTAGGGAACATATAGTAAAAGGTACTGCCAAAGTTAACAAAGGAAAAATACATTACACAAAGCAAGCATTCTACTTGAATATTCAACCTTGATAAATTTAAAACAATGTTATCTAGGCCAAATGACAAATTTATCAGAACCTGATTTGACTTTAAAATAGAGCCCTTTATTTTGACCAGAGGTTAACACATGCTTAATTATACTCTTGGTCAGTCTAGCTAAAGGTTTGCCAATTTCGTTGATCTTTGCAAAAAATCAACTTTTCAACTATTTTCTCTGTTGTTTTTCTGTTCTCTATCTTGTTTATCTCCACTCTACTCTTTATTATTTCTGTCCTGCTAGCTTTAGATTTAGTGTGCTCTTTTTCTTCCAGTTTTTTAAGGTGTAAAGTTAACTGTTGATTTTGGATCTCTTCTTTTTTAATGTTAAGTGTTTATAGCTAAAACTTTCCCTCCAAGTACTGCTCTCACTGCATCCCATAGGTTTTGGTATGATTTTGTTTTCACTCATCTCAAGGTATTTTCTAATTTCACTTATAATTCCTTCTTTGTGTTTTTAAGAGTACGTTAATTTCTACATATTAGTGAATCTTCCATTTTACTTCTATTATTGATTTCTAGTTTCATTCCACTGACATCAGAGGAGATGTTTAATATAATTTCAATCTTTTTAAATTTATTGAGACTTGTTTTGTGGCCTAACACATGGTCTATCCTGAAGAATATTCCAAGTGCACTTGAGAAAAATGTCTATTGTGCTGATGCTAGGTGTTCTATAGTTACCTGTTACATCAAGTTGAAGCATGGTATTGTTCAAGCTTTCTATTTCCTTACTGGTCTTCTGTCTACTTGAAGTCTCTAGTTCACTGTCACGCCAGTCCTCTTTCCTCTTTAAACCTTTCAAAGTCTTTGTTCTAGCCAGGCATGGTGGCTCACACCTGTAATCCCAAGACTTTGGGAGACTGAGGTGGGAGGATTGCTTGAGGTCAGGAATTTGAGACCAGCCTAGGCAATACAGGAAGACCCTGTCTCTACAAAAAATAAAAACATTAGCTTGGTGTGGTGGCATGGACCTGTAGTCCCAGCTACTCAGGAGGCTGAATCCCTTCAGCCCAGGAGGTCGAGGGTGCAGTGGGCTATGATCGCACCACTGCACTCCAGCCTGGATAACAGAGCAAGACCCTGTCTCAAAAAAAAAAAAAAAAAAAAAAAAATCCTCTTTCCATTATAGTATGTCTGGGGGTTTTAGTTGTACTCAGCAGGGAGGAGCAGGGAAAATTAGTCCAACCTATCTTGTCCCTCAACTGTGTTTCATGACGTTTTATCTATATTACAAAAAAAATTCTTGAACAGAGAATACAAAATAGAATCAGACATCTTAGCACTAGTAGGATCCCTCTAGTCCAATCTTATTTTATAGAAGGGGCAATAGGTCCATGAGACTAACTTAATTCCCACAAAGCCATAGAGCTACACAGTAGCAGGTCTAAGGACAAGACCACAGACAGACACATTCATATTACTACATTCAGCACAGTGTAGTACAGCTTTCTGTATGTTCTTTCATCATCACAGCTGAAGGTACATTCTTGGTTTATATCTTCTTTCCTTAATCACTGAAATACTCATTAACATGTTGTGATTTTCAGCTAATCTACAGCATAGGACAGAACAAAGTAACACTTTGGAAGAAAATGAAGGTGGCATCTTAGGTGATATATGTTTATAAATTCACTTTGGAATAATTTCTGATTTTCTAATACATGCATAAATAGAAACTATCTTGATACATATTAAATTCATATTTTGATGAGTAAAAATTAGGATGTTGTATATACCTTTGGAAGTTCATAAATATGCTTTAACAGGCAGTACATTAAGGTGATTCAATGACTTTTATACATTACATGAGGTCATTTGAATATATTATAGCAAGAGATTTCATGATGTTTGGTGTTTATTCATGGAATTTTAATTTGATAAAGAAAAAACAAACATGCAGTTTTAAAAGCAGTGACATTTCTCTATTGTTTACATTAATGTTTCTTGCTATTTTCTTATAGATATTTGAAAGTTGACAATATGATACAGGTTAAGTATCCAAAATTCGAAAATGCAAAATCCAAAATGATCCAAAACCCAAAACTTTTGTTGTTGTTGTTGTTGTTGAGACAGAGTCTCGCTATGTCACCTAGGCTGGAGTGCAGTGGCTCGATCTCAGCTCACTGCAACCTCCACCTCCTGGGTTCAAGCAATTCTCCTGCCTCAGCCTCCCGAGTAGCTGGGCATGTACCATCACGCCAGGCATGTACCATCATGCCAGGCTAATTTTTGTATTTTTAGTAGAGATGGGGTTTCACCATGTTGGTCAGCTGGTCTTGAACTCCTGACCTTAGGTGATCTGCCCGCTTTAGCCTCCCAAAGTACTGGGATGAGGCATGAGCCACTGAAAGTGGCCTTTTTTTTTTTTTTTTTTTTTTTTTTTTTTGAGACAATGTTTTGCTCTTGTTGCCTAGGCTGGAGTGCAATGTCGTGGTCTTGGCTCACTGCAACCTCCGCCTTGCAGGTTCAAGAGATTCTCCTGCCTCAGCCTCCTGAGTAGCTGGGACTACAGGTGCCTGCCACCCTGCCTGGCTAATTTTTGTATTTTTTTTTTTTAGTAGAGACAGGGTTTAACCATGTTGGCCAGGCTGGTCTCGAACTCCTGACCTCAGGTGATCCACCTGCCTCAGCCTCCCAAAACTTTTTGAATACCAACATGACACTCAAAGGAAACACTCACTGGAGCATTTAGGATTTTGGATTTTCAGATCTGAGATGGTCAACTAGGTAAGTGTAATGCAGATATTCCAAAATAAAAAAAAAAATCTGAAATCTAAGCCACTTCTGGTCCCAAGCATTTCAGACAAGGAGTACTCAACCTGTACTTCACTTTACTATCTTAAAAACTGATTTAGTATGTGTTAAAAATAGATTCAGTATATATGTTATGCTTTAATAACACTTACATTTAAAAATGGATTAGATAGCCCTGTAAGAGACTTACATAATCAGCAGAAATTCCCCCCGCCCCACCAAAAAGAGTGTGTGTGGTCTAAAACTCTTAATTTCTCCCAGAAGAATTTACTATTTTGAATCATCAACTGTGTATTAACTTGTGGAAAGAATAATTTAAATGACAGGATATTAATTCAAAGGATACAGTATTAAAAATGGTATTGAATATTTCACAAATTCAGGGCCTACCAACTGCCATTTGAGTTTAAGTGAGCTGCAGTTTTTACTTCCAAATAAAACAAATGTAGTATTTTATAAAAAGTTGTATCTTAAAAATTTGTCTTTGAAAAAAGTAGCATGATTACCATATTCCTATTGGGTTCGATATCACTTTCAGGAACTGATTTTAGCCAGACGACGAAGTTAGATGAGGAATTAACTGAATGGACCACAGTTGTTCTGGTTTCCTCTCGAGGCCATCTGTGTTCATGGCTAGCCTCTCACAGCAGTATACACAGGACCTGAGGCACACAGTGACTAGTTCTTCCAGCAGGACCTTCCTGTCACATCCTCTAGCCCTGTTCACAAGAGTCACCACAAGAATCCCTTGACTCCCAGGCCATCCCCTGTGATCTGAGTTCTTGTCCCCATAGGGTCTGAGTACATCCCCTAAGCTGACCTCATGCCTCCCCAACTCCAGAACCCCTTTCATTGTGCCCTATAAGAACTCATCAATAAAATTCCCTATATTCTCAACCTCTTCTCTATTCCTTCCTCTTGCCCTAATTCAGTGCTTCTCAACTCTGGCTGCACTTCAGAATCACCTGGGGAGGTTTTTAAAACTCCCAGTGGCCGGACCTCAGCACTCCATACCAAAATCTCTGGGAGGGGCTCCAGGCCTCAGCAGGTTTAAAGCTCCCCCAGATGATTCCACTGTGCAGCCACGGGTGAGAACCACTGGGCTAACTAAAACCCTGTCCTTCCGTCAGTTTCTGCTCCCCAGACGGAACTCCGTTGGAAGGGGCTGTTTCTCTCCCACAGCCCTACCGGAAATGGAACTAGAAGTGAGTAGGAGGCTTGCTCCCCGTGGCCACTTCCAGAACACTACAGCCATTTTCCCTACAATCTGGCTTTCTAAATCTCAGGCAGCTTCTCAAACATGCCAGGACCTCTTGCATGCCTGTTTCTCTGCATTTGGGGTTTTTTTGTTTTTTTTGTTTTGTTTTGTTTTTTTCCTGCAGTAAAGCTCTGCATCTTTTAGCCAGCTAAAAATAAAAGTTCTCTTGTTTCTTTAAAACTAATTTTATTGGTCATCTCACCCCTTCCATGAGTCTTCTTGGTCTCTCTAAGCTTAAAGGTATTCATCAAATGCTTCTCCCACAGCGCTTTCACCTTCCAGTGCTATTTTTAGTACTCATTACATTGCTAGTGAGGAATACTTTGTTACATATAAGGTGAGAAATTAGTGGCAGAAATAGGAAAACTCTGAGCACGTTAGTCTGCAGGGAACCCCAATTCATCAAATGTGGTGCTAATAGAAAACTTAAAAGATAATGTTTTACACCCCCAAAATCTTTTCTTTATTAAAGATAGTTACACTGAAGCTGTGGCTCTATCACAATTGCCGTAAGAAAACTGTCATGGCCGGGCGCGGTGGCTCACGCCTGTAATCCCAGCACTTTGGGAGGCCGAGGCGGGTGGATCACAAGGTCAGGAGATCGAGACCATCCTGGCTAACACTGTGAAACCCCGTCTCTACTAAAAATGCAAAAAATTAGCCGGGCGAGGCGGCGGGCGCCTGTAGTCCCAGCTACTCGGGAGGCTGAGGCAGGAGAATGGCGTGAACCCGGGAGGCGGAGCTTGCAGTGAGCCGAGATCGCGCCACTGCACTCCAGCCTGGGCGACTAAGCGAGACTCTGTCTCAAAAAAAAAAAAAAAGAAAACTGTCATGAGATCAACACAATTAAAAGGACTTAGCTACTGAAGTACCAAATAGTCCCTTAGCAGATAACGGACCTACTGAATAAACACAAACTCATGGGGCACAGTGGCTTATGCCAGTAATCCCAGCACTTTGAGACGCTGAAGCGGGCAGATCACGAGGTCAGGAGTTCGAGGCCAGCCTGGCCAACATGGTGAAACCCCCATCTCTACTAAAAATACAGAATTAGGCTGGGCGTAGTGGCTCACACCTGTAATCCCAGCACTTTGGGAGGCCGAGGCGGGGGGATCACGAGGTCAGGAGTTCGAGACCAGGCTGGCTAACATGGTGAAACCCCATCTCTACTAAACAAAATACAAAAAATTAGCCGGGCGTGGTGGCGGGCGCCTGTAGTCCCAGCTACTCGGGAGGCTGAAGCAGGAGAATGGCGTGAACCCGGGAGGCGGAGCTTGCAGTGAGCCGAGATCGCACCACTGCACTCCAGCCTGGGCGACAGAGCGAAACTCTGTCTCAAAAAAAAAAAAAGAATAAACACAAACTCTATAGATGGCAATTTACTGGATTTATTAAAATGACACAAACAGTGGACTAATACATTTAACTCTCACTTTAACACTGCTCTAGGCTGGACACAGTAGCATATGCCTGTAATCCCCAATACTTTAGGCTGAGGTGGGAAGATCACTTGAGCCTGGGAGGTCAAGGCTGCAGTAAGCCCTGAACATGCCACCGCACTCCAGCCTGGGTGACACAGCGAGACCTCGTCTTAAGAAAACAAAAACAAACAAACAAACAAAAACACAAAAGAACGCACTGCTCTATATGAAATAGTTTACTTTAATTGCTTTTTGGTTATTTATGCTATAAATAAGTCTTTAAAAAAAAAATGTCACCTCTTCAGAGCTGAGCCAAAAGACCATGCCCTAGTCTCTAGTCTTGCCACAGGAAAATGTGAAACACAAACTACTTAATTGTGTATATAGTCACTAGGTTCTTCTTGATCTTACCTATAGTATGAAAAATAAAAAGATGTTTCTTTTAATTTATTCCTTTTCCTAACTCCAGGGCCCCATCTGTATAACTTAATCCAGATGTTCATATCACTGGCTTGAATAAGTACGAGCCAGCTAAACTGCATGTTATGCTGAAAACCTATACTCCATCTCTCTCACTTGATAAAAGAATAATATGCTTTTGGTGTATGTAGAAACGATCTTTATATATCTCTGTATGCATATTGCAAATGTACAAACTCATTTTTCTTATCTACTTAAAACCTGGAAAGCCAGGTTTGGTCTGTCTGTCTATGATCCCTAACTACTTGAGAATAGTAGTTTTCAAATTTAAGAAATCCTCATAAGAGAACTTCCAAAACTCTTGAGATTCAACCAACACAAGTTGGTCTGAAACAGAATTGTTTCTTCATGATACGTGAATCCAGAGATACGAGTAGCTCTGAGCAATTTATGAACCAATTCTACAACTAGGGAACCTATAGTAAAAGGTACTGCCAAAGCTAACAAAGGAAAAATATATTACACAAAACAAGCATTCCACTTGAATATTCAACCTTGACAAATTTAAAACAATGTTATCTAGGCCAAATGATAAATTTATCAGAACCTGATTTGACTTTAAAATAGAGCCCTTTATTTTGACCTTTGATCCTTTCCCCATTGCTTGTTTTTGTCAGGTTTGTCAAAGATCAAATGGTTGTAGATGTGTGGTGTTATTTCTGAGGTCTCTGTTCTGCTCCATTGGTCTATATGTCTGTTTTGATACTAGTACCATGCTCTTTTGGTTACTGTAGCCTTGTAGAATAGTTTGAAGTCAGGTAGCATGATGCCTCTAGCTTTGTTCTTTTTGCTTAGGATTGTCTTGGCTATATGGGGTCTTCTTTGATTCCATATGAAATTTGAAATAGTTTTTTCTAACTCTGTGAAGAATGTCAATGGTAGTTTGATGGGAATATCATTGAATCTATAAATTACTTTGGGCAGCCAGGCGCAGTGGCTCACACCTGTAATCTCAGCACTTTGGGAGGCCGAGGTGGGTGGATCATGAGGTCAGGAGATCGAGATCATCCTGGCTAACACAGTTAAATCCCGTCTCTACTAAAAAATACAAAAAATTAGCTGGGCGTGGTGGCGGGCACCTGTAGTCCCAGCTATTTGGGAGGCTGAGGCAGGAGAATGGCATGAACCCAGGAGGTGGAGCTTGCAGTAAGCCGAGATCACACCACTGCACTCCAGCCTGGGTGACAATGTGAGACTCCGTCTCAAAAAAAAAAATTACTTCGGGCAATAAGGCCATTTTCACGATATTGATTCTTCCTATCCATAAGGATGGAATGTTTTTCCATTTGTTCATGTCCTCTCTAATTTTCTTGAGCAGTGGTTTGTAGTTCTCCCTGAAGAGGTCCTTCACATCCCTTGTTAGCTGTATTCCTAGGTATTTTAATCTCTTTGTAGTGATTGTGAATGGGAGTTCATTCATAATTTGGCTCTCTGCTTGCCTGTTCTTGGTGTAAAGGAATGCTTGTGCTTTTTGCACACTGATTTTGTATCCTAACAGGTATTTTATAAATAAAGATATCAATGGTCAAAGAAGCTAGGAAATCGCTGGCTTTAACAAAATTTACCAGCTTTACTTAACTGTGGGCCTCCAAAGCCTTTAGTGAGCTCACTTGCACAGCGACTCTCCCAGAGGGGTAGAGGGGCAGCAGTCTGCAAATCTGTACCACAGAGCCCTATTAATATCTCCCAGAGACTGTTTTATCACAAGCAGTTTGGGAAAGACTAGAATATATAGGTATCCCATACAAGTGGTTAGTTAAGACTCTCCTAGGGTCAATATCAACTTGACATGGCATAAAAACTAGATATAACCATGTGTTTATTGCCCAGGACTTCATATATTTGAATATGTGTGTCCCACTTACAGTGGGTGAAAGGAGGGAATAGGGGAGAGAAATGGAATGTGGATCTTCTGCCTCTGTTTCTTACACACCTGTTCCTAAAATCTGAAATCTCCATAGTTAGGCAGCTGAGCCGGAGGCTTAGGCTGAGTAGTGGGCTCACTGTTTATATTGTGATGGGAAATCTAGTAGACAAAGAAGCAGACTCATTCATTAACAGTGACTAGAGAATTCCCAGTTCCCCCACTCAGATCTTTGGTGACTAAGCTCCAAAAGCAGGCAAGAAGCCCACCTCAAGCACCTCAGATGAAGACTGCCAATAGCAGCAGCATATTTTGGGACCAGGAAGTAACTACTGGCATTTGTACAGCAAGAGAAAGCTAGGAGGTTGGTTACAAAAGCCCTTTCAGACAGGTCTTCCATGCATTCAACCAAGTGACTCTCAAGCCCCAGGCGTGAACTAGCAGCTAGCAAATGCCTGCTCATTTTGTTGTGACAAAGTCCAGGTTTGCTGTTGGTGTGGAGCAGGAGCCTCATCTCATCAAGGTCCTCCTTAGGGGCCTGTGATGAAAGCCTCCATTGCAAGTGCAATGGATCTGCTGTCTGGCTGTATACATAGACCCTTAGACTCCAGTGATGGTAACAGGAGGGGCCTTTAGGAGACAGACAGCAATTTGGGAGCTGGCTCTACCATTTACTAGCTATGCCACCTTGGGTAACTTGCTTAGCTCCTGTATACTTCAACTTCCTTATCTGTAAAAAAGGGATAGTATTAGTACCTGTATCTACCTCAGAGGGCTTTTGTGAGGATTAAATAATGCACTGAAAGCACTTAGCACAAAGCCTGAATTATTGGAGATGCTCAATAGACATAGCTAATAATTTGAATGAGAAGAAATTACAGCCAAGGAAAGGCTTAGGGCAAAACTAAGGTTTGGCATTAGATATACAGCAGGGACTCAATAAATACTTGTTGACGGTTCAACCAATATCTCTTAAGGCCAATGTTAGATCCTGGAAAGGAGTTCTCGCTGGTTTATATGCAGGTCAGGAAGAAATGGGCTTTTTATTACCCTTCACACTAAAGCAGGAAGCCAATACCTCATAGTATTTGCATCTCAAGGTTGAGTGGATGCTAAAAACCATTTCATTCACTGAAAGAAGGACAAGCATGTGTTAAAAGTGGTTTCAGTGACTCATGAGTCCTGAGATGTCCCCATATGGAAGGATAGCTCTGAACCACCCAGAACAATGAAGTAGAAACAGAGACTGTCTACTGAGAAATTTCCCAACATTTTCTGCCAAAAATCAGAAAGGGTCTTTAAAGATAGAAAGTTTCTTCAGCAGCAATTAATAAAAGGAAAGATCTGTAGCACCATATACCACACTCCATGGATTTACTGTTTCCTTCTCATTTTCAGCTCTGCAAAGTATTGATGAGTAAGGCCATAGTGGCACATGTAAATAAGGCAGAATTAATTTAGGGGTAAAACAGATCTTGATGACATGCTCTCCCACTCCTGCTATTTCAGCTTTTTGTTCTGAGGAAAAGTACCATCCTAAAGAAAGCACCATAGTCCAAAACCATGGCACTAACCCCATGTTGATAACCAGTTATTTTTCGTTTATGTAGAATTAACACAGCTCCTAAAGTGCTGACGAAAATATAGGCACTCAGATTGCACATACTATACAGAAAACCCATGTCCTACCTCCAATCAGAGAGAGGCCCCTTCTTCTACTCTTCTCTGGGGATGAAAACAGATGTACCCCTGGACAACCAAGAGTGAACTACTATATGTATGCTTGGTGGCTTATTGAGGAAACTTCCTTTTTCCACGTGAGGCTGGGGAGCTGGCTGGATGAGAATAAATTAAACCACTCTCTGCTCTCTTCACAGGGTAACAGCTTGGGAATCTCATGGACCTGATCTATGGCGATCAACCCTTGCAAAGAAGCACAGCGATAGGACAACTTCCCTATCACCGAACAGTTTACATAAATCAAATATGTCTCCTACCTGTGATGGACAAGGTCTCGGAGGGAGCGCAGGTGGTGGGGGTAACAATCCTGACTTGGTAGCTAAAAAGAAAAACACATACTGTTAAGGATCACCCCCAAAAACAAACAACAAAAAACTCTTACGCTTGTTAACTTGGAATGGCAATGGCATTTGCACTTAACATCTTTAAGTTTTTACAATCCTTCTGAAGGCTTAAGAAAAAAGAGTACATGTTATTTCTAATCCCTTTTTCATTTTCATCCTAACCCAAACTCAAGTATTTATGTAGGCTGTTATGATTAAGATGACATAATAAAACTACAGAAAAGACACCTAAAACACAGCATGGGAAAGGTGGTCAATTCCTCATTATTCTAATGTTATTTAGTTTCAAACAATCTAGGACAAAAGTCAGAAAGGGTCTTCTTTGATTTCTCTCATATTTCTCCCCAGCTCTCAGCCACTACACTGCTCATTAGCTCAACGAGTAGGCTACAGAAACTAAGGGAGCTGGAACCCAAATGAGGAAGCTTGGCTACCCTGTAAATGCTCCTGGGAATGGATCTGAAAGCAGTGAGGGAGGCTGACAGTGATGGACTGAAATGATATTTAGGTATTCCTCAAAGACCTCATTTTCTTTTTCTCTCCCTAATATTTATTATCAGGGATATCTAAAGCTGTTTCCAAAATAATCTGGCCACATCTGAAGAGTCTTTACAAAGTACCAGTCTAACTTGAAATTTTGTGAGATACAGAGAATACTGGGTTAAGCCAAGAACATCTGAATTGTACCTTAGCAGTGAAAATAAACAGCTGCTATGAAATTATAAATAAAGTTCATAATAACACACAAGAAATAAGTTTAGCATTACACACTGGCAAGTTAAACCACATTCTTTACAAACTCCTTAGAAAAACACCATCATCCAAATAACTATATGTAGTTTATTTGCAAATTTGTACTATGCATTTGGACAATCTTCTGTGCCTTAAAAAATAAATCAGAGCAATGTACCAAGAATATAAAAGATTTTGCAAATTACTGTTGATTTCCCTTAGCTAGCTGGATCAGACAAGCTAGAAGACGGAGTTTAGTGTGTTCCACAAATGTAACTCAGGGTAATATCACAGAGATTTTCATTTTGAGCCAGTGCATGGATACTGTACAATCATGTGTGCCTATCTATGATTTCTCTCAATCTGTCTTTCATTAAAATTTATGAAACACATTGGTGGGTCAAAACTCCAGAGGTGGTGAGACCTTGAACAGCTGTCAATAACAAAGCACACAGCAGGAGAGAATGCTGAAAGTCTTCAGGAATTATTCATCTCAGGGTTCCTAGTCTTTAGATCCTCACAGATTGGACCTTTAAAATTAATTTACTTTCAAAATAAATGAAACAGGCCAGGCATGGTGGCTCATGCTGTAGTCCTAGCACTTTGGGAGGCCAAGGTAGGCGGATCCCTTGAGCTCAGGAGTTTGAGACTGGCATGGGCAATGTGGAGAAACCCCTTATCTACAAAAAATACAAAAATTAGCCAGGCTTGGTAATGCACGCCTGTAGTCCCAGCTACTTGGGAGGTTGAGACGGGAGGATCACTTGAACCCAGGAGTCGAAGCTTCAGTGAGCCATGATTGTGCCACTGCACTCCAGCCTGGGCAACAGAGTGAGAACCTGTCTCATTCATAAATAAATAAAATAAAATAAAATAAATCTATGCAAGCTTCTAAGGGAAAGGCGAAGCAATTGTATTAATGTGTGTTAAAACAACTCTTTATTAACAAAAAAGAGGACTATACAAGATATGATGAGCCATTTAATTAAATTGACTTCTGCTTCCAGCCAAGATGAAGTAACAGAAAGCAGATTTACCCACCCATTTAAAACAACCAAAGACACATAGAAAAAAATATATATGAAACAACAGTTTTCAAGGCACTAGAAAACCAGACAACAAAAGACAGTGACCCCTGAGAGAGAGAAACCAACCAGGTAAGCCCTGTGGCTGACTGTCCCTACTCACTGCCTTGAGAGTTATTAGAAACAGTATTTAGATCCTGATTCGAATCTCATTAAGTTCTTTTGTATGATTTAATTTTTTTAAAAGACAAATACCCTGCTCTTCTAAAAGATGATGTGTGCATCTATTTCTGAATACACTTTTAGATAAAAGCATGTCACCTACAACACCATTTATTGGGGTTTATCAGAAACTGCCCCAAATAAGAAGAAGAAATGGGGTAAAAGACTGAAGCCATTTAATATGGAATCCTGTTTTAGTTTCTCACAATTGAGCTTCAAGCAACAAAATGGTATCACAAGTATGTGTCCGTTGTTCACTGTGAATCTCTCATTGTAAGAGTTGGCATAGGTTATTTTCCTCATTAAATTCTGAGAGCATTTTTGGGGAGGAAGCTCCCACACTTCTATAAAAAATATTATACTTGACAGGATATCACTCTGTTGCCCGGGCTGGAGTGCAGTGGCATGATCATTAACACTGCAGTCTCAAACTCCTGGGCTCAAGAAGTCCTCCCACCTTGGCCTCCTAAAGTGTTGGGATTACAGGTATCAGCTACTGTGCCCAACCATATTAAATATTAAGAGCAGCTTTGTTTCATCTTTTCAGTACCTTTGCCATGTTTTTTATTTTTCCAGTCTTACCTAGTTAGAATTATCTACTGTAAAAGTTGAATTTCAATGGCGATAATGGGCATTCTTGTCTTTTCTTGATCTCAAAGGGGAGCATTTACTAGCTCACCACAGGGTATGGTGTTGGTGTTTGCTGTAGGTATGTTGTAGATACCCTTTAACAGATTATGAAGGCGGTGTGGCCAGCGGGTAGTGGGCAGCACAGAGTGCAAGTCTCTTTTGTTCGGCTGAGGGGAGTGCCGTTGGCTGAGGCCTGTGGTACGCCATTTCAGTGAGGGGCTCCACTGCGGCTACCCTTGCTGCTTTTCTGAGCGCCACTCCCGCGGCTGACCTGATGCGCCAGTAGTGCAGCACCGATTCCTCTCTGGCTCTTGGGTGCTGCTCTGAGCAGCATCACCCTTTACACCAGAAAGCTGGCGCATGCTATGGGGAAAAAACAAAACAAGAAGAAAGTGGAGGAGGTGCTAGAAGAGGAGGAACAGGAATATGTGGTGGAAAAAGTTCTCCACCCAGTGGTAAAGGGCAAAGTGGAGTACCTTCTAAAGTGGAAGGGGTTCTCAGATGAGGACAACACATGGGAGCCAGAAGAGAACCTAGATTGCCCCGACCTCATGAGTTTCTGCCGTCACAGAAAACAGCACATGAGACAGATAAATCATAGGGAGGTGAGCACAAAGCTGATTATGATTCTGAAGATAAGGGAGAGGAGAGCAAACCAAAGAAGAAGAAAGAAGAGTCAGAAAAGTCACGAGTCTTTGCTTGGGGTTTGGAGCCGGAGCAGATTATTGGAGCTACAGACTCCACTGGAGAGTTCATGTTCCTGATGAAAGGGAAAAACTCTGATGAGGCTGACCTGGTCCCTGCCAAGGAAGTCAATGTCAAATGCCCACGGGTTGTCATACCCTTCTATGAGGAAAGGCTGACATGGCATTCCTACCCCAAAGAGGATGATGACAAAAAAGATGACAAGAATTAACTCTCCTGAGTACCAGTCCCTGTCACATCTGACTGTGGGTTTCAAGTGGGAAGGAAAGAAGTTCTACTTGTCTTAACACCACAGAGGTGGCTTGAGAAGATGCCCTTTGAAGAGCCAGTATTGTTTCTGTGCCCTGCAGCAGCCCAAGTGTTTTAAAGCCATTCCAAGCTGTATAGTTTGCACATCCATCTCAGTGGAGGGGAGGGGGATAAGTGCTTCAAAGCAACCTTTTCTGCGCTTTGCTGAGAAAAAGCAAAGGACCCTCTATGAAGGACAAAACTTGTAGAACTGGGTGTGTGGGAGAGCAAAAACATACTGTAGATAATCAAAGAGCATCTCCGCAATGCACAACTTTCTTCCCAATAGTGTTAACTCTGCATTTTTACAGCGTAGCACATGTGTAGTTTTTGGCTATTACTGGTGTATTATGTGGGAGAGGGAGTAATGGGAAGGGGGGAAAGGAAGATGGGTAGCATCATTTTGATTAAAATTTGGGGCCTGATAGGGGAAATGTGAAGCAATGCAAAGAACAGAAAACTAATGATTTGCTTCTATGTCCAGAATATTTTACCTTTGAAAAAAATGTCACTGGCACCATAAATACGGACTGTGAGAGACTGTTTAAAAGCTGTGAATGTCTGAAATCTATAAGCCAAAGTGTTTCCTGCCTAAACTTAATGCACTTAGTCCCACAAAGGACTAAGCCAGTTAATAAGTTACCAGAGTTGCCATTTTGGAGATGGAAATTGACTGAGGAAGGAAGGTCTTTTATTGGAGAGTGTATAGTACAAGCAGATCATTCTGCCTCAGAGGTACTAATTCCTGAAATTAGAAGACACTTTCTTTTCCAATAATGAAGTTATAAATATCAGCTTGTTCACCCTAGCCACTGGCTGAGGTGTTGGGGTGGTAGAGGAGATGGTAAGACAGGAGGGAAAGTAAAGGGCCCACGCTCTTAGTTGGGAGAACTTTTGCAGCCATTCTCTTTTTTGAGCTTTGAACACTGAAACCATTGGTGGCAGGGTTCAGTCACTGATAGCACAAGTTTCACTGAATTGATTCAAGAGTTGAATGATTTCAAAACTCTTGGTCTCAGGAGAAGATTAAACTTTCATACTGGGCAGTGATTCACTTTAAAACACACACACACAAAAAAAACAAATAAAACCACTTTTTAAGAAATCCTAAGAAGTAACTGATACCCAAAATGCTCTGTCTTGAGTCGTGAGATTCATCAGTTCTTGATATCATCTAGACTTGGATCTAGAGCTACATTGTAAAATCTTTTTAGGCATGTGTTAGATTTCTTTGAAAACTTTGTTTGAATGTAAACGTCATACCACACTGTCAGTTTTTATCTTAATAAAACTATAGATTTATAATCCCTGAAAAGAAATAGATTATTATGAAAATTCCTATCCTTATTTTGAGACTTCTTTTCAGGATAATTTGTTGTTGGATTTTAATCGGAGCTATAACTCCAGCCACTGAGATGATGGTATGATTTTTTCCTTATAATTTGTTAATGTGGTAAATTACATTCTGGATTGTCTAATATTAAAACACCCTTGCAGACCTGGATAATCTCAACTTGGTCAGGTTTTTGTATCTGCTAGATTTGGTTAGCTGATATTTTGTTTAGGATTTTTGCAACTATCTTCATGAGTGAGACTGGCAAGTGATGTCCTTTCTCATATGGTCCTCTATTATGCTTCATTCAGGTGGACAGCACCAGCCCCCACCCCCTACCATGCCCTGTTTATACTCTTAAATAGGTTGTATAAGATTGGAAATTTTTTCTTGAATATCAAGTAAAAATTTTCCCAGGAGAGCCACCTGAGCCTGGAGTTTTCTTTAAACAAGATTTTAAACTAATGATTCTACTTCTTGAATTGTTATAGGACTCTTCAGACCTTCTAATTCTTAAGTCGATTCTGATAAATGATATTTTTCTAGGCATTTATTCATTGTCTAAAATTTCAAATTTATTAGCATAAAGGTGTCCATACCCCCCTCTTATTATTTATTTTAATCTCTGCATGTGTAATTGTCTTTTCCCGTTCCTCATACTCAAGTTTTCCTTCACTAATCTCAGCTGGCATTTTGTCAGTTTTGTTACTCTTTTCAAAAAACCAACTTTTAACTTTTTTGAGCCTCTGTATTGTATGCTTGCTTTCTGTCTTATTAATGCTGCTTATCTTCTTCCATTTACTTTCTTTGGGCATATCTTGTTCTTTTTCCACCTTAAATTGGTTGCTTAGTTCACAAATTTGTAGCTTTTATTTTCTAATGTAAGCATTTAGGGTTATAGATTTTTTTCCAAGTACCTCCTTAGTAGAATATCATAGGTTTTTATTTGTGATATTAATCACTCAGTGCTAAAAGCTTCCTAATTTCCATTACAGTTTATTTTATGATGTCTAAAGTACATCTTTTAGAATTTCCTTAATTGAGAAGTCTATTAGCAGCAAACTTAGTTTATTTGACTGAAAAGTCATTTTTCCCCTCTTGAAAGAGGATTTAATTGGGTATAGAATTCTAAATTGACAGCTATTTTTTCCCAGCACATTGATGGCAACATTCCACTGCCTTCTGGTTTCCACTATTGCTATTAAGGTGGGAACTGAACAATGAGATCACTTGGACCCGGGAAGGGGAACATCACACACCGGGGCCTATCATGGGGAGGGGGGAGGGGGGAGGGATTGCATTGGGAGTTATACCTGATGTAAATGACGAGTTGATGGGTGCTGACAAGTTGATGGGTGCAGCACAGCAACATGGCACAAGTATACATATGTAACAAACCTGCACGTTATGCACATGTACCCTAGAACTTAAAAGTATAATAATAAAAAATAATTTAAAAAAAAAAAAAAAGAAGCCAGCCTTCAGTCGAATCACTCTTTTGTTAGATAGACCATCTTCTCTCTGGTTGCTTTTAAGATCTCCTCTTTGTTTTTGGTACACCGAAATATCAAACTTTATCCTATGTCTGCACATGTATTTCTCTATCATCATTTTATTTTATCACTTTGCTTGAGCTTTACTGGAATTTCTGAACCATGTAGCAACCCATTAATTTTGGTCAACTCTCAGTGATTCTTTAAATGTTGTCTTTTTACCATTTTTCCCTCCTCTCTCCTTCAAGAGCTTTCTAACTGTACTGCGTTCTAGATAATTTTCTATGATCTACTGTCCAAGTAACCACTTCCCTCTTTAGCTGTCCTTAATGTCTAACAAAATCCAGTCTTCAAGTTTATTTTACGGAATTGTTCTTTTCTAGAAGTTCTATTTGGTCTTTTTTGAAAATGCTTTTTCATTTTTATAATTTCTTAGCCACTCATTTTCTTCCTCTTTTCTTTCAACATATTTATATAATTTCAATATCTTAGGGCTTTGTATTTCCTGTTTGTTCTTGCTCATTGTGCTTCATTTCCTATTGTGTTTAGCAACCTGTGACTCTGAACTCATATTCCTTGGAACTTTATAGGAAAACTTTGAGGCATGTGGAAAGTGAATTCCTCTTCCCTCTATTGCTTCTGCCAGAAACCTGAGGGTACTATCAACCAGGGACCACTTTAAACTAAAATCTTGGCTTGATACTGTGTAAAATTCCTCGTTTCTGCTATATGACCCAACGTTTTATTAAATGTCCTATCCAAAGACTTTTGAGTATAGATAGCAGTTCAAATACACGCAACTAACCTCACTCTTAACTCATTAACACAAAAATGAAGAGAACTGTTTAAGCGCTCTTGTTTAAATTTGGAACTGGGAAAACAGATGAGCAAGTGATAGCTGACTAGACAGATCTGAGAAAGCAGGGAGCAACCAATTTGTACCACAGAAGACCCCAGTTCTCAGGAATTGGGGGCATCAAACTCCTTTGAATGTAGGGTTAAAATGAGGAAAGCAATAAAAACCTAAAGCCATGAACTAATAGTGGATTTATTTCCTATCCTTCAGGAAAAGGGTATACTTTGACAAGACCCTTCAGGATCTGGTTCTAGCTATTCTTCATGATGTTTTTGGCTTCAGGGGCCCTACTCTTACAGTCCCCTCTGCTGTAGTATCTATGCCTTATATCTGTCTCACCTGATAACTCAAAATACAGTATAAGCGATCAACAAATATTTCTTTAAACTATCTTAAGATCTATAGGATTATGTTCCATCCTCACAAAAAAGAAAAAAGAAAAAAAAATGACTGATCAAAGCAGTTTAGGAGCAGTTAGATCCCGAGATTTTCTCCCACATTCTGCACAGTTTCAGCATGTTTCTCACTCCAGCAAAATGCTAGATATAGTTTTCTTTTCAGGGAAGGCACCAGGCCCAGATGAAGGCATGAGGGCCGTGCTGAAAACAGACAGATTCAGTAAAAATATGCACTTTGGATGCTGAGATTCTTCCAGCCTTCTTCTTCCCTTCTGCTCCCAGACTGCTGCGTCCTTCCAGAGATTAGCAGAATGTGTTCCAGAGAATCAGATCAGCCAGGAAGAGACATCTAAAGAATTGATATCAAGGGATCTCCAACAGGATGGCCTGGCCAGACCATTCTACCATGAAGCCAATAGCTGGCAACTTCCATCAATTTGCTCATATATTCCAACCAACTTTTTATCCTTCATTATTAAATATAAGTGGATGACTAAGTATTACCAGACATCTGCAGAAAATGTTCTAACCTAAGGTAGTGATCAATAAAAACAGGAAGAAGTGACCCCAAAGAAACAGACTAGACCTTTACTAGGAGAAAATGTTAAAATATATATTATTAATATCATCAGAATGATCATTAAGTTTATTCCAGAAACACTTAAACACTATGTGGGAGGTATTGTTCAAGGTATTGGGAAAATATCCATGGGAAAAACAGGGGAAAAAAGCTACACCCTTATGAAGCTCATATTCTACTGAGAAAAGAGACAATGGGGTAGGGAGTGACAGATAAAATTTTAACTAGGGTCATCAGAGACAGTCTCAATAAGACACAAGATATGCTATTTGCTAAGATGAAATAATGGGATGGTATTTAAAAAGAACATTCAGAAAACAAAACAAAAAAAGAATACTTGGAAATTAAAAGTAAGATAGCAGAAAGAGAATAGAAAGGTCAAAAATAATCTGAGGAAATCTTCCAGAAAGTAGGGTAGTAGCCAAATAAAAGATCCACAAAGAGAAACAGAGAAAACGGCAGGAAAAATAATCAATTAAATAGTTCAATAAAATTTCCCAGAAATGAAGAATATGAGTTTCTAAATTTAAAGGACCCACTGAATATCCAGGACAATGGAAGAAAACAGACTCATGACAAGGTATATCATGAAATTTCAAAGTACTAGAGTCAAAATAATTTACAAGTTTTCAGCAGGGCATGGGAGAAGAGAGCAAGTCATATACAAAGGATCAGATGTCCAAATGGTTTTAGACTTCTTCATATATCATTAGAAGCTAGAATCCATTGGCACAATTCCATCAAAATTCTAAAGAAAACTTATTTCCAACTGATGACTGTATATCCAAAACTAGCAGCCTGCATGATGATACAATTAAATACATTTTTAGACATTCAGGGTCTCAAATTGAGCTCCATGCACCCTTTCTAAGGCAGCTACTAAAGGATGTGTTTCACCAAAACAAGAGAGTAAACCAAGAAAGAGAAAGACACAGGATACAGTATAAAAGAAATCCAACATGGGAAAAAGAGGAAGGGAATCCTTGGATGACAGTGTAGGGAGATCCCATGATGAAAACTATGTACCAGGCATTGAAGACAATCAGTTTATATTTCTTCAAAAAGCTGAAACTGGCAGAACACCTGAGGTGTGAGAATTTCATAAGAGGAACTCTGGAAAATTGAAGAAGTCTGTGGTTGAATCAAGGGCAAGTACATTGAAAAGAAACAAGTTGATATTCACTCCAAGGCAAACAAAAACCTGTGCAAGTAAAAAAGGTAACTAATTTACTATATGGCTTACATGGCCATAACAATAATATGAACACTAAATATTAATCTAACCAAAATTATAATACAACTATCAGAAGGGTGGAGAAAGATACTGGGGGAGGGAAGATGATGGCAGAAATTGAAGTCTACAAGAAGTTACACAAATGTGTTATTTAGAACTACGAAGGAAATACCAAAATAATCAACATTTTAAAACCCTGCAGCAGAGTGCATTCTCCTAACTCTTGGAGTTCTATCAATGGCCTTGGAGGAACTTCTCAGACTTCAGTTTGTCCCCTCAGTTCAGCATGGAGCCCTGGGCCTTCCCCCTCTACAATATCAGGATATCAGCTATGATTATTTACTTTTCCAGCTCTCTTTCCTGAAGTCATTTCCACTGACCCTCAGTCAAGAAAAAGGAAAATTAAGAGTACTCATTCATTTCACTTTGCTCTAGATCTAGGGTCTCGATGAGAAATCTCAAGATTTGCCTACTCACACACACGGCTTCTGCAGGGAAGCAGGCAGAGTCGGAAGTGCACCCAAAGCCTTAGGATTTCCCTCAGTTGCCACTTTTTCCAAAAAAAAAAAAAAAAAAAAAAAAAAAAAAAAAGCATTAGCTCATGCATTTTTCCTTGTTCAGTCACTGCTGAGAAATCTCTTCCTTGTATTTATAATTTTGTGTTCCTTTCCTTTAATGGTGGGATATATTAATCTAGCTACATTCTATCAATTTTGTCTAATTCACCTTTTTGTCTCCCACAGCACCTAAACACACTACCTTATGTTTAGTAGGCACTCGCACAGTGGTTGAAAATTGGAATTAAATTTAATTTAAAAATCTTCTTACAATATTTTCAGTCCACTCTTGACTTAAAATTGGATCCAAATATTTTATCCAGTATGCCCCAATCAGTCAAAAGAAAAAGTACACCTTCATGCAAAGTGAAATTTTAAAAATATTTTGATCACATGGTGGAAGGCAAAGGAAAAAAAGAAAAAAAAAAGCTGAATAGTGTACATTTGCAAAAGATGACAATGTACTCATTAATAGTAAACAGTTGCCTTCCTGGGAGGGAAAAGAGGGCAAGAAGACGGGAGGAGAATGTTGTTCCCACATACTTTAAAAAGTGACCATACTTGTCAAGCAATTCCAGGTTTATTCATGAAGTGTTACAGTTAATAAAGTGGGATACTAGTTATCAGCAAGGCTTTGTCCAGCCAAAAGTTTTTATAAGTGTAATCCAAAAGAAAATAATAAATACCCCAATCCTGAAAACCACATTAAAAACTTCAGGAAAAGAAACTGTCATTTAATCCTAAATTCAGAAGACAGACTAATAATTTCTAGTGTTTAAAACAATTTCTTAAGTTTATTGAAAGACATGCAGATTCTGATACTGATCTATTGGATCTCTCCTTCCTGGTATCTTCATCCAAAACTCCAACCTCTAACAATTTTTATCCTGTTATTTAATTATGCTTAGAAATTTCTAGGTAAAACATTATTCATAAACATTACTATTTACTAATTTCCTTCAGATTTTTACATAGCCCCTAATCGATAACTAACTGAAAATACATTCCAACTTATTGAGTGGAAATAAAGCAGCAGATGTGGCCACTGAAAGCTTCAGGAACAGAAAGTCGATTCTTCAGGGGAACAAAACTTGGAATAACTTCAGCTGTGGAAAGGGGCTCCCATCCCCCCTAACTAAGAATATTTTATGTGAAGAAAATAAAAGCATTCGAATACCAAAGGGGGGAAAAACACTCAAGGAATGGAAAACGTTGAAAGGAGCCTCCCAGTGGGACCTATACTTTTAAATATCAATCAAGTAAAGAGCCACATGCAAAGCTTTAAGGATTTCATCAGTAAGGACCATTCCTCTTCTTGGCAAGTTCATAAAAATAGCTGTTTCTTTGTAACAGAAATTGTTCATTCTTTCTCTCCTTTCTAATCATAAAAGCATGTATGACCTTATACATATCTCTTGATCACCCAGCATACACAGTGATGGGCATGTATGTCATATACACCTGTGTATGTAACAAAATGTTTGCCAAGAACACCTTTCCAGAAATACCTGCCTCTATCCCCTGATGACCACACACCACCCCCTGAAATATAAGCTCATTTAATTCTCTATGGAACAGAATATACTTTTTCACCAGTTAAAAGAGATTAACTTACACATGCCTTGTAACTGTTCAACAAGGAAAATATTAATGACTGAATTTAGAAAAGTAGTGAGATCAAATCTGATTCTTTCACTTTACAGATGAGAAAATTAAGACCTGAAGAAATAAATGACCTTGCCAAGGACACAAGGCTACTATCGAGCAGTAATCAGGATCACATTTTGAACCTACAGGGCAGGCAGAGCAGAAAAATGCAGAGATGGAGGATAAACAGCTAGACAGAGGGTATTCTATATTCAGGGAGTAAGCATGACAGAAGGCTTCAAAGCAAAAAAGTATTGCAACCTCAAGGAGCTCAAAGGATCCTACTGAACATGCTACAAACCACAAATGAAGTAAATAAGATAATATATACTATCTAAAAAATATGCCATTGTAGCAAATACTTAGACTTCTGAGTCATGGGATTACCTCTTTGCAAGATTATGTATGACTCTCCTGTGTTTAAAAACATCCAGTATAGTACTAGCATAAAAATAAACATAAACCAACAGAACAGAATGCAGCATCCAAAAATAAGACCTTATATTTAACAGACAAGTGATTCTCAGCAAAGGTGCCAAGGCAACAGGAAAAGGAGACTATTTTTTGACAAATAGTGCTGGGACAACTGGATATTCATATATGAAGAGATGAACTTAGATCCTTACCTCACACCTTATACAAAACTTAAATCAAAATCGATTCAAGATCTTAATGTAAGAGCTAAAACTATAAAAATTTTAGAAGAAAACAACAGAAAATCTTCAAGACCTTAGGTTAGGCAGACTTCTTAGATATGACACCAAAAGCACAATCCAAAAAGGAAAAAATTTAACATTACACTTTGTCAAAACTCAAAACTTCTGCACTTCAAAACATATCATTAAGAAAACAAAAAGACAAGTCACAGACTGGGAAAATATTTGCAAATCATCTATCTGATAAAGGATTTGTATCCAGAATATATAAAGAATTACAGAATATACAACTCAACAATAAGACAAACACTCAATTTTTTAATGAGCATGATTTGAGTAGACATCTGATATGGTTTGGCTCTGCGTCCCCACCCAAATCTCATCTTGTATCTCCCATAATTCCTATGTGTTGTGGGAAGGAGCCGGTGGGAGACGACTGAATCATGGGGGCAGGTCTTTCCCATGCTGTTCTCATGATAGTGAATGGGTCTCACGAGATCTGATGATTTTAAAAATGGGAATTTCCCTGTACAAGCTCTCTTCTCCTGTCTGCCACCATGTGAGACGCGCCTTTAGCCTTCCGCCATGATTGTGAGGCTTCCCCAGCCATGTGGAACTGTAAGTCCAACTAAATCTTTCTTTTGTAAATTGCCCAGTTTTGGGTATGTCTTTTATCAGCAGCGTGAAAACGGACTAATACAACATCTCATCAAATAAAATACAGGAATAACTAATAAGCACATGAAAAGATGCTCATCATCATTAATCATCAGGGGAATACAAATCAAAACCACAAGGAGATGTCACTTCACACACACTAGGATGTAGGATAACCAAAAAGATAATAAGTATGGGTGAGGATATAAAGAGTAACCCTCATACATTTCTGATGTGAAGGTAAAATGGTGCAGATACTTTAGAAAACACTTTGTCCATTTCTTAAAAAGTTAAACATAAATTTACCACATACCCAGCAATTCCACCCTTACATATCTAGCTAAGAGAAATGAAAACATATGTTCACACAAAGACTTGTATTCAAATATTAATGGCAGCATTATTCATAACAGGCAAAAAGCAGAAACAATTCAAATGTCTGTCAAACTGAAGACTGGATAAACAAAATGTGATATAGCTATACAATGGAATACTATTCAGCAATAAAAAGGAATTAAGTACTGATACATGATACAACATGAATGAACCTCAAAAACATCATGCCAAGTAAACAAAGTCAGACACAAAAGACCCCATATTGTAGATTGGGTTTATATAAAGTGTTCAGAAAAGGAAAATCTGCAGAAACACAAAATAGGTTAGTGGTTGCCTGGCGCTGGGCATGGGGACTAACAGTAAATACGTATGTGGAGTATTACTGGGGTGCTGAAAATGATCTAAAACTGGGTTATGGTGAAAGTTGCACTATTTGATAAATTTACTAGAAATCATTAAATTTTACACTGAAAATGGATAAACTTTATGATCTACATACCTCAATAAAGTTTTTGTTGAGCTAAGGGTAGAAAAAAGTATAATTAATAATGTGGAGGAAGATAGATATGAAACAAGATGGGACACAGTCGATAACTGTTGAAGTCAGATGTTCAGTATACTATTTGTCTTATATTCTTGCTATATTTAGAGTTTTTAATAATAACTTCATTTTTGAAATGTAAAAAAGCAAATAGATATATTCCTAGGATTTCCAAGTATCTATGAAGGCAAAACCTCCTTTCCAATCTCCCTGAAGTACCTCAGAGAAATCTACTAACATTTTAAATCACATAAAAGGAAACACAGGAAAAAAAAACACATTAGAGTGCCTTGCAAAGGTTACCATATTCATTATTTAATACATCCTTTAACTTTAGATATTTAGTGTTTCTGCCCATAGAAAAGTAGTAGGGTGTGCCCCCCAAATTAATTTAATGTAGATTGCTTTCTTTGATACCAAATCTGCTGCAACAAAGATTTGAACAAAGATTTCCCATATTCGAAAGATTCTGGGCAGGATGCGGGGGCTCACACCTGTAATCCCAGCACTTTGGGAGGCTGAGGCAGGTGGATCACGAGGTCAAGAGATTGAGACCATCCTGGCTAACACAGTGAAATCCCGTCTCTACTAAAAATACCAAAAAAAATGTCTTCTTTTGAGAAATGTCTGTTCATATCCTTTGCCCACTTTTTGATGGGGTTGTTTGTTTGTTTCTTGTAAATTTGTTTGAGTTCTTTGTAGGTTCTGGATATTAGCCCTTTGTCAGATGAGTTGATTGCAAAAATTTTCTCCCATTCTGTAGGTTGCCATCATACAGCCAACAGACACATGAAAAAATGCTCATCATCAATGGCCATCAGAGAAATGCAAATCAAAACCACAATGAGATACCATCTCACACCAGTTAGAATGGCGATCATTTAAAAAGTCAGGAAACAACAGGTGCTGGAGAGGATGTGGAGAAATAGGAACACTTTTACACTGTTGGTGGGATTGTAAACTAGTTCAACCATTATGGAAAACAGTATAGCGATTCCTCAAGGATCTAGAACTAGATGTACCATATGACCCAGCCATCCCATTACTGGGTATATACCCAAAGGATTATAAATCATGCTGCTATAAAGATACATGCACACGTATGTTTATTGCGGCACTATTCACAATAGCAAAGACTTGGAATCAACCCAAATGTCCATCAGTGACAGACTGGATTAAGAAAATGTGGCACATATACACCATGGAATACTATGCAGCCATCAAAAAGGATGAGTTTGTGTCCTTTGTAGGGACATGGATGCAGCTGGAAACCATCATTCTTAGCAAACTGTCACAAGAACAGAAAACCAAACACCGCATGTTCTCACTCATAGGTGGGAACTGAACAATGAGATCACTTGGACTCGGGAAGGGGAACATCACACACCGGGGCCTATCATGGGGAGGGGGGAGGGGGGAGGCATTGCATTGGAGTTATACCTGATGTAAATGACGAGTTGATGGGTGCTGACGAGTTGATGGGTGCAGCACAGCAACATGGCACAAGTATACATATGTAACAAACCTGCACGTTATGCACATGTACCCTAGAACTTAAAGTATAATAATAATAAAAAATTAAATTAAAAAAAATACAAAAAATATTAGCCGGGCGTGGTGGTGGGTGCCTGTAGTCCCAGCTCGGGAGGCTGAGGCAGGAGAATGGTGTGAACCTGGAAGGCAGAGCTTGCCGTGAGTAGAGATCGTGCCACTACACTCCAGCCTAGGAGACAGAGCGAGACTCCGTCTCAAAAAAAAAAAAAAAAAAAGATTCTGATGAAAAACAAAGCTATTATATTGCCTGGCTCTTAGTCTCCTCATTGGTAATATGTGAGAGTTGGCCAAGATGACATTCAAGTTCTCTTTTAGCATTGACACTTTATGACTCTAAAATTTATCCATGTTTACTAATAACTCCTTTTTCCTGCACCATAGGATACGCAATAAGGGTTAACTAGGTCCTGGATGGACACATGGGCAGACTTAAGTGACAAAAATGCATGAGATTCAATCTTGGTCAAAGATGGGTCTCTGGTTTCTTCTCTCATATTACATTTACATAAATGCAATCCTCCTAAGCATTTTACTATTAAAACTCTTAGGTTGGTTGAAATCACTAGTTGTGTGTCTGTATAAGTTTTCAGGTAAATCAAACTAAAATTTCAAGAAGTACACAGCTTTTTTTCAGGATTAGTTAGTACTCATTCACTAGCAGCTGTTTCCATCACACTTTCATTAGAGTTGAATAATGTGGTGTGGGGGAGAGAGAGAGAATATGAATGTGTGTTAGGAGGAAGGCAATCTACAAAAAGAGTCTATCATCTTGGAAATGGCTCTTTCCTACATCTATCTATCTTATCTATCTATCTATCTATCTATCTATCTATCTATCTATCTATCTATCTATCTATTGACAGAGTCTCACTCTGTCGTTGCCCAGGCTGCAGTGCATTGGCATGATCTCGGCTCACTGAAACTTCCACCTCCCAGGCTCAAGCCTCAGCCTCCCAAGTAGCTGGGATTAGAGGCACGCATCACCACGTCTGGCTAATTTGTGTATTTTTAGTCGAGACGGGGTTTCTCCATGTTGGCCACGCTGGTTTTGAACTCCTGACCTCAGGTGATCCACCCGCCTTGGCCTCCCAGGGTACTGAGATTACAGGCATGAGCCACTGCACCTGGCCACTACCATTATTTTTTAAAATGTGACATACTGTCAGACCAACTGCTAAGCCTTTGACATTTCAAAATGACTTTGTGATGACAACTTCTCCACACCAAAGTTCCTTGCTTATGCCACAACCTTTTGCAATCTGGCTTAACCCTACCACTCTAATGGGACTGTTCTCCTAAGATTTCCCAAAGACACTGTCTACAAACTCCTTCTCCACCAGTCTCCATTTTTCTTGGCCAGCCAGCCAACTTGAATCTTCCAGTCTCTACTTCCTTCCTGTAACACACTCCTCCCCAGGCACTCCAGGCCACGGTACTGTGTCCCTTACTGAGCTAATATAATCACATGGCTTCGAGTTCAGTTCCACCAGAAATTTGGTGTTTACATAGCAGGTCCTGAAGAGTTTTGAGTAGGGAGGTGATCACAGCTGTGCTCGCAGAAAATTAATCCTGTTGCCTCATGAAGGAAAGAACAAAGCAAGCAAGCCAGATTTGAGGCTACTATAGTAGACTCCCAGGAAGCTAGTAATAAGAAGTAAATCAAGACAGATGTCCAAAAAGAATCAATAGGATTTGACTGAAAAGTCATATCCTTCAAAGTTTAGCTCACCAGCCCTGTGCACCCCCTGCCCACAAATCCACTGATCACTCTAGTTAGCAACCACTCAAACTCAAAACCCTTCTAACAATCACACACAACTGTGACACTGATTGGCAGAGTTTGGGGGCATATCCATATTCCTCTTGAGATTCTCCAAAGTGCCAAGTACCCAGTAAATGCTCATTAAATACTGGTTGAATAAGACACTATTCTGGTCACCATTACTGAGGTCTATTTCAGTTTTCATATAATTCTATAAATTCAGATGCATATAAAGAATTTACTGATGTACTGAGAATTATATTGTTTTATGATCTCCTTCAGCTCACAAGCTTCATGATAGTCACAAACTAAATGTCCAACAATAGGAAAATGCTTAAATAAAACATAGTCCCAATCAATAAAGGTAGAAAAAATAAAATAGAGTATCGCCATTTTGCAACTACCGATAAAATAATGGATCTAAGCAGTGGTTTGCTGGAAAAAACTCATGCCAGCTTGTGAGAGCCAACTGTGTGCATCTGTTCCAACCTCCACATTCAGTAACACATCAGTAGGAATGAAATTAGCCATGGCAGGAGTGTTTACACCATAAAAATTGGCAAGTGGCCGGTTGTTAAGCATCTGCTGACACACCACTGGATGTAGGCAATGATGATCAATAGCTGATAAAACCATTATTTGAAAGGTCGCTGGGATCTTTATCATAACACATGGATCAGGCTAATACTAGGTAAATGCACTAATCAATCAAACATCACAAAAATAAAGGCATTAGACACTAGAGATCTCTTAATGTGGTGCAGTAAGAAGTACACAGCATCTCTAGGTAGTATTCTTGTCAAAAATCTAAACTAACTCTAATCAAGCCTAGACCTACCTATCATTTTCTAGGAAATACAGGGGATGGAAGAACAATCAGCAAAATACAGAATGTGGAAAAAGTCTACAGGGTAGATGATTTTTTATGAATAAATGAATAGCAAAGAGAAAAAAAAAGACTGAGAGAAGAACCTATCGGTTAAGAGACTTAAGATATACCAAAACAAGTGCAATGTGCATGTAGCCCTTGTTTGAATTCTGATTGGAACAAGCTAGTATAAAAAGACATACTTGAGACAATTCAGGAAATATGAACACTGGCCAAATATTAAATGATATTAAAGAATTGTTAATTTTGTTACGTATGATAAAGGTATTGTGCTCAAGTATTTTAAGACCTTATCTCCTAGAAAGATATATAAAGAGTTTATATATAAAATCATATGATATTTGGAATTTGCTTCAAAATAATCTGGGGTGGAGGTTCTCAACTTTTACATAAATTTGAAATTTTTCATAACAGTTTTTAATAGAGTAGCCAGCATATAGATGATATATAAAAGAAACATAAAATTATCAGTACTGACATGGTTATCTCCAAGAAATAATGTATAATGTATATAAAAAAGGCATGAAGAAAACATGCATAATGTGATGAAAATTATTTTAAAGACAATTTAGAATTGTATCAAAAAGAATAAAACTTTTAGGAATACATGTAACAAAAGAAGTGCAAGACTTATATACTGAAACATTGTTGAAAGACACTTAAAGACCTAAATAAATGCTAAAACATACTGTATTCATGCATTGGACAACTTAATGTTATTAAAACAGCAATACTAACCAAACTGATAGACAAATTCAATGCAAGCCCTACCAAAATCCCAACTGACTTTTTGTTTTTGCAGAAATTGACAAGCTGATCATAAATTTCATGTGGAAATGCAAGGGACTCAGAATAACCAAAACAATCTTGAAAAAGAATAAAGCAGGAGGACTCACACTTCCCAATTTCAAAACTTACTATAAATCTACAATTATCAAGACACTGTGGTACTGGCATAAGGATAGACCTATAGACCAACGGAACAGAAATGAGAGTCCAGAAATAAATCCTTATGTTTATGGTTAATTGATTTTCAACAAAGGTGCCAGGAAAATTAAATGGAGAATTAATAGTCTTTTCAACAAATGGTACTGGGACAACTGTATGTCCACATGCAGAAAAATGAATTTGGACTCCTATCTCATGCCATATAAAAAAATTAACTCAAAACAGAACAAAGACCTAAATGTAAGATCCAAAACTGTAAGACTTTGAGAAGAAAAGAGGAGTGTTTGTGACCTAGAGTTAAGCAGTCATTTTTTAGATATGACAGCAAAAGCACGAGCAACAAAAGAAAAATACATAAATTAGACCTCATCAAAATTAAAAACTTTTATGATTCAAAGGACACCATCAAAAACATGAAAGGACAACCCACAGAATGAAGGAAAATATTTGTAAATCAAGTATCTGTAAAGGAAATTTTATGCAAAATATATAAAGAACATTTACAAATCAACAATAAAAAGACAACTCAATTTTTAAATGAGCAAAGATTCTGAATATTCTCCAAAGACAACATAAATATGACCAATAAGTACATGAAAAGATGTATAACATCATTAGCCATTAGAAAATGCAAATCAAAATCACAACACCACTTCATGCGCACTAGGATGGCCAAAATTAAAAAGGCAATAACAAGTGTTTTGAGGATGTGAAGAAACACAATTGGAATCCTCATAAATTGCTAATGAAATAGTAAATTGCTTCCGCTGCTTTGGAAAATACTTCAGTAGATCCTCAAAATGTTCAACATAGAGTCACCATATGAACCAGAAATTCCAGCCCTACCTATATACTCAAGAGAAAGAAAAAATATGTTTACACAAAAACTTAGACATGAATGTCTATAGTAGAATTATTCACAATAGTCAAAAAGTGGAAACAACCCAAATATCAAAAAATGTGGTTTATCCATACAATGAAAGATTATTCAGCCATAAAAGGAATGAAGTATTGATTCATGCTACAACATGAATGAACCTTGAGAACATTATACTAAGTGAAAGAAGCCAGTCACAAAAGACTACATATTGTATGATTCCATTAATACAGAATTCCGGAATGGGCAAATCCATAGAAACAGAAAGTAAGTTAGTGGTTGCCAAGGGATAGGGGAAGAAAAGGGAGGAATGGGAATGATTGCTCATAGGTATGGGGTTTCTTTTGGGGGCGATGAAAATATTCTGAAATTACATAGTGCTGATGGTTATATAACACTATGAATATACTAAATATCACTGAATTGTGCACTTTAAAAAGGTGAATTTTATAGTATATGGGTTACATCTCAATAAAGCTTTCATTTAAAAAAAACCTGCCCAGACTGCCAAATTGAACCCTTGGCTAGCTGTGCACTGTGGACCCAAAAGTTTGGGATGGGTCAGAAATCCCATAGTCCTACTAGATTTTAAAAGAAACAAGTAGCACTCACAGGAAAAACACAATAAGGAAATCTATAAGGTCAGAGCTGCTTGTGTGGCCAAATTCATCTTTTAGAGAACCTGAAAGGTAAGTTTGGTATTAGGAACATCTCTTACTTAAAAAAATATCTCTTACTCAAACTTACCCAAGCAGTTTACCTACTTCTTAAGTTACAGAAACAAATATTCATTTATAGAAAACCCAGGAAAGACTTCTCAATTCGCCACTCAATAAACACAGCCACTTCCAAGTTAAGAGCCCTTACCACGATGTTTTACCCAACTATACATCTCACAATGTAACCTTTGGGAGGTCGTCCAGAACTACTCCTCAGTGTTGGAAGGGCACTGAAATGGAATCTGAAGAACACATGAGAGCTTAAAAGGCTGCTCAGAGCCGGGTGCAGTGGCTCATGCCTGTAATCCCAGCACTTTGGGAGGCCGAGGTGGGTGGATCATGAGGTCAGGAGATCGAGACCACCCTGGCTAACACGGTGAAACCCCATCTCTACTAAAAATACAAAAAATTAGCCAGGCATGGTGGCAGGTGCCTGTAGTCCCCAGCTACTCGGGAGGCCGAGGCAGGAGAATGGCATGAACTCGGGAGGCAGAGCTTGCAGTGAGCTGAGATCATGCCACTGCACTCCAGCCTGGGTGACAGAGCGAGACTTCATCTCAAAAAAAAAAAAAAAAAAAAAAAGACTCAGAACACTTTTGTCATTTCAGCTGCATTCCAGGAGGTGGTAGCAGATGGTCATAAAGACACCCTGAATACAGAGTCGTAGGGAAGTCTGAGATAGGTAAACTCAGGCAGGAAAGACATCTCTGGTACTCTCAGATACCATCATTGCAGCTAAAGAGTGAAAAGCAAATTTCTTATAATAGGTGACATCTGTACATGAGCCAAAATTAAAAAGATACAAATAGGCATTCAACAGAAAGTCAGCTTGTTTCCCAGTCCTGTCCTCAGTCATACTGTTCCCCTTCCCCAGAGGCAACTATCATTGCCAGTTTCTTTAGCATCATCCTGAAATTGTCTATACATTTATAAACATACACATTCTGCACCATGCTTTTGTCACTTAATTTATCTGAGGTAGCTCTCCATGTAGTATACGTACCTGTTCTTTTTAACAGCTTCATACAATTCCATAGGATGATGTACCATAGTTTCTTAACCATGGAATGAGTTGTTATTATCAGTATATCTAAAGCAGAGACAGGAAATTAGCTACCCACGGACAGACACTAGCCCCGGATGTGTTCTGTTCAGCCATCACAATGGTTTTAATGTGTGGATCTCAATGTATTTGGCCATATGGGGTGTGGTTAAAAAAAAAAAAAAACTGACCATCAACATCCCCTTCTCCTTTTTTGCAGTAAGAAGGGTATTTCTGGGAAATGGCTGCCCTGCCAAGGACTACATTTCCCAGCTGCCTGGCAACTAGGTCTATCCATGGGCCTACGTCTCCCCAGCTAGATTTGAGTGGAAATGATGAAAATGCCCAGTCTGAAACTTTAAAGGAAGGCTATGTCTCCTCCACACCATATCTGCCCCTTCTGCCAGGCAGATTCTCAATGACTGGAACAAGGCAGAGCTAAGGCTTTTTACTGTCACCATGGAAACCTCAGGCTACAAACCTCAGGCATGGCTTTGAGAAGAGGCAGGTCTGAATCAAGAGTGGAAGAGAGGGGTAGTTCTTACTGTCTCTGTGGACAGAAGAAACCCTTTTTTATGAAAAAAAAAATCACCTCATGAAAGTAACTGTTTCATTGAGGAAAAGGAGATTAGGTACCAGCTTAGTGTGATTTTTCTTACAGGAATCTCAGTAATAAAAGATGTTTCATAGCTATAAATACAGAGCTATAAAATCCAAACATCACTAAGCAAATTCCAGGTCTGGCTGCCTCTACGTTTTGCATACTTGCATTGTCACTGACTTAGACTTTCCTGCACATTTTTGCTATCTCTCAAACACAGCAGTTGTGTGGGACTGTGAGGCAATGGCTCCAAGAACTGGGTCAGCTATTACAAATGGTTATCTCCCTGTTACACACAGCAATCATAGTGTATCCACTTCTCCTTATGAAAACACATGCCTTGGGTTTGACGCCAGTACCTAGAGCCCTGGAATCATCTAGGCTACTATAAATCACACATTCACACTCTCTTTACAGATACCAAAGTTGAAGCCAACTGTTCTATATTTCCAAAGTTGGCTTTGTTCATTTTTATAGACTTACATTCTAAATCAGCCCTTTGTTCTTTTTCCCCATATCATGTTACCTATTCTCATAAATGTAAAGGCATTAATGCCACCTACTTCTAAGCTATTCCTTTAAATGCTATTTGAATCCTATACCAAGAGTCTGTGGACTCTCCTTCCATTGGTCCTACAATTTTTTATTCTATTTCCTGCTTTTTCCTTTGGATAAACATCATCACTCCTACGTAACAACCATCCCATCTTTCTCTTCATTTTCCTCTTTCATTTTTCTTTGCATCTTCTCTGCATCCTATTTCCTCTCCACACTATCACTCCACTTTAAGCCACTCTGTCTCAGCACCTTAGCTTCAATCACTCTGTTTTCACAATCCTGCAAGTCTCATTTTATTAAACAAGGGCTTAATTTTATCTTTCCCTTTCAACTCAAGTCCACATCTTGCTTCATCTCACATTATTTTCCCCTCTTTTCTTTACCTTTCCTTATTCTTCTATTGTCATAAACAGGGTGGCCCAGGCAGTCTGTCTTAAGTGATAAAGTTGGCAGAAGGAGGAGACATGGGGGTGCAGGGGCTGGAGGGACAAGGAAGAGCAGAGCAGCAGGTGAGGTAGGCTTCCCCATGACCACCCTCACATTCCCAAGTGCCTGACAGGAGGGAGGTCCAGAACTTAGGCAAAATGAAGAAGAAACAAGTGGTCCCCGTGGTTAGGCAAAGAGAGATGTAGCAACAGAAGCTGGCCGAGCCTTCTGAGCAGGCAAATCATAAGAGAAGAAATATTCATGGCCAATAACAATACAAAAAGATTCTCAGCCTCACTAGGAATCAGAGACATGAAACTGCCTATTATATAGGTAATGATTAAAAAGATGAACATTAAGTAGTGTTGGCGAGATTATGAGGAAACACTTTCAGACAGTGTTAATGATGGAGCAAGTTGACAGCTTTTCCACCTCACCCTTTGGCAACATATAGCTACACTTTAAACATCTACAGCCTTTGACCCTGCAACTCCAACCAGCAGGATTTAACCTAAGAAAATAATTAGATGATGAAACAAAGATATGGACATGAAATTATTAATAACCTCTGCCTTGTTTATATCATAAGAACAAGGTGGTGGTATGGGGGAGCTTGGCAAGGGGAGGCTGAGGGGAGGCTCATACCTGTGGAAGAGTGAAGGGGGAGAAAGACAAAAAGAGAAACAGAGGGGTATAAAGAGGACACGGGGGTCAGGGTGGAGAGAAAGGTTTGCAAGGGTGAGAAAGGAACGGAGGCTGGGGTCATGGGGTGGTGGGTGAGCTTAAGAGGAAAGTATGGGGAAGAGAAAAGGCAGAGAGAAGGAGGGAGAGAGATCTCTCCATCAAAGCACAGTCTACCATGGTATATCCATATCATGCAGACCTTACAGGGAATGGTGCAATCCTCTATATGAAATAGAAAGATGGTTAATTGGAAAGATCAGGATACAGAACAGCAAGCATAGTGTGATCCCATTTATCTAAAGTGATACATAAAGATAAGTGCAGCAAAGGGATGCCTACATGTACACCATGATTCTCAGTGAGTAGACTCTTCTGGTGGATTTAAGTTCTACTTCATGCATTTCTAGTTTGTCAGCATTTCGATAATTAATTTCTAGCAATATGCAATACACTAAAATTCTATATAATTTAGACAGACCCTTATACTTTCCTGTGAGAATTAACCAACATGAAAATAAAGTAGATGCAATTATACCAGCTGCTTTTCATACTGCAGAAATGTTCTACTCTTCATGTGATAAATTTAAACTGCTCATTAAAATTTCATCTGTATAAATTTGTACTGAAAAGACAATGGAATTAGGCTATGAACACAGACATCACCCACCTAGCTATTCTTTGTCTAAATATTACATTTATCAGGCCCTACCACAAGGGACCTCGCCAGGACATTATCAAACCAAAGTACTTTTCATTTTGAAGTCACATCACACAGAGATATCAAAGAAAGCTGTCTTAATTCAGGTTTTCCCTAATTAAGCCCCTGACATATGAACTTGAGAACAGGTATATTAGTCGAGTGAGGGGAAAGTGAGACAGGGCAGGAGGGAAGCAAAACAAGAAAAAGTAAATCAATGAATGGGGTACTACGGCAGGCAACTGGGGTTCAGTCCTTTTGTGAGCCTTCTGAGAAACTGGGTAGGAGGAATCACAGAATTGTCCACTAGCCGTCAAGGAAGTCGGGGTGTTATCCTCATTGGTGGAGGCTTGCATTTCAGGCATTAAATTATTGATACTTGCAGGCCATGGGAATATGGGCCTTACACGCTTACTAAGGCCTGTGGGTCAAACACAGTACTACAGGTTGAGTATCCTTAATCCCAAAATCCAAAATCCGAAATGCTGTAAAACCCTAAACTTTTTAGTGTCGACATGACACTCAAAGGAAATGGTCATTGAAGCATTTCAGATTTTTTAATTATACGCTCAATTGGTAAGCACATAATACAAATATTCCAAAATCCAAAAACATCCAAAGCCTGAAACACTTCTGATCCCAAGCATTTTGGATAAGGAATACTCAACCTGTATTTGGATTATGTTTATTATCTCACCAAAACCTTACAACTCCATGGAGTATTGGCTCTACTGTACAGATTAGGAATCTGAGATGCACAAACATTAAGCCACTTGCTGAAAATCAGTGAATAAGCAGCTGAGCTGAGGTCCAAACCCAGTTTTGTCTCTTCCACTATGTGATACAGTGTCATAAAAACCACAGCATGTGAATTCTCCAGTACAGCTGGCATCTCCTTACTGGGTCACATAACCTGAGAGAGACATGTGAGCATTTCCAGCCTCCCTCCTTGCAAGGTAACGGTATTGAAATAGCTTCCCAGATTGTCTGAATCTTCTTGCATCCATAGGAAAATCTTCCAGGTCATAATCTGCCAGCCATGTGAAATTTTTATAGCATCATCACCCGTGGTTACTCCTACCCTAAATACCAGTCACTATGAAATTTATGCCAGAATTCAGATCAAAGTATGACAGGAAATTCAAGGCAAATTTTTGTCTGATGAACTCATGGCAGAGAATTAAATTTGATAGAGAGTTCCAGGTTCTAGTATATTAAAAAACAATCTATAACTTTACTGTGAGGAGAACACTTTATTAGAACAAATAAAACATGCTGAGCTCTGCCCAGACACAGAGGTCATGCTAATGTGTGAGCCAAGGAAAGTCTTTTCTTGCTTTAGTAGAAAAAATAATCTGCAAATCACTAGCATCTGAGGCTGGCCTGATTTAAAATGCACACAGATGGAGAAAAAGTTCCAGGAAATCATTGTATTTATAGCTTGCCTGCATGAGTCAGTGGAAAGGCCCTTGCTGCTCCCAAAATAATACTTGGGACAGCACTGTACCCTATCACCTTCACTAAAGCAAAGGCATGCCTCTCATCTTCTATTCCTTAGGTTCCTTAGGAGGATATCTCCTACCTCACAAGAAGCCAGGGGAGCAGATAGGACCCCTCTGGGCCTCCCCCACCTCCAGCCCAGCTACACAACAGCTGGCTCAAGAACATCCCATCCCCAGAAGCCCAGGGCAGCCCACCTGAAGGAGCCCGTGCCCTAGGACCCTCCACCAACCACCCAACCAACAGTCAGATTCAGAGTCCCCACAGCATTAAATCCTACAGGACACAGGATCTTCCCACAAGTGTAAAATGCAGGAGAAGGTTCTGGCTAGGCCTTAATCTCTAAGATCTTTCATAGAAGACCACACAGGCATCTGAGGAAATGACAGACAGCGATCTATCTTGTTCACAAATTACCAACCATGCAGAGAGTAAGACCCCAGCCACACACTCAGCAGGCTGCATGGAAGTGAAGCATTTTTATCCTCTTGGTAGAGAATTTCCTAATTCTTGATCCATAACAAGTGTGGGCAAGGCTCCAGACACATGTGCTACATATGTGTCTACAACTGTTTTCTCTCCCAAGAATACCATAGCCACGTGAAGACCTTCACGGGATGCGAAACTGCCAGGTCTGTTCTTTCTCCGGACTCACAGAGGCCTCTGTGGCAGACACACATCCGCTGGCTCCAACAGGAAACAGAAGGGTTTGGGGGCAAGGGGCACTTCACCTGGCACACTGGGCTGGAAGACTTTATTCAGATCCAAGGAGGAGGCTCTGGAATGGGTTTTCTGTGGCCGAGGTGGCGGGGTGGGAGGGTCCTCGCCCCTTTTCATGGCCTCTTCTATGGAGGTGCTAGAATAAGATCTGTAGCAAAATAAGGGAAGGTCAGAAGGGAAATAGCAAAGCTTTACTCTCTGAAGTTGGGGTGAAATGGAAAATAACCACAAAGTCAAAGTGACTACAGAGAACTGATCAGCTACCAAAGCAGCCATAAATTCTATTACCCATTAAATGTCACTATGTACAATAATTGTCCAAATCCAACTATGAATTGGGATCTTTTTAACCTCTTTGTTCTTATTATACCTTAGGTCTAAATCGACCCCCCCCCAAAAAAAAAAAAAAAACTTTGTGTAAATTCAAATCCATTTCTATGGGAATTGTTAATAAAAAAACGGAGCCCTTCAGCTTAGGCATTTCCATGTTCTAACAGAAGGGCTTCATGGTATAAACTGATTAGAGAACTTTTCTCCTGTTCACTTGCAAATGTGATGACAGGTTCAAGTGGAATTGGGACAGATAAGCTGAGGGTAAGAATCCAATGTTCAGGGGAATATGCCACAAACGAAGCTAGGAAAGGAAAATACACATCAATCAGATTGAGGGGTCTAGCTTGTCTTTCCCTGAGAAAGCAAAAGTCTCATTTTTAACCTTCTTCCTCAATCTACAGCAAGGCATAATTAACTAGGCAACTTCTGAGATTGTAACTCCAGTAATATCATCTTTTTAAAAAGGAACTAAATAACTTGCAAAAGGTCAGACAGAAAGTTACACAGTTCGTTTCAAACTCCAATCTCTGTTTCTATATCCCATTTTAAAAACGTTTTCATACTGCCTATGAGTCAGGGGGGAAATACTTTGGTGATAGCAACTAGAATATTTATTGAAGACCTACTTACTTTCCAAATAAAATTCAACTCCATACACTGCTTAGAAATAGGTTTAAGGATGGGTTCCCAATATGATGATTGCGAAAAGGCCCTAAAATGTAGATGTATACATCTATTGTATTTAGCTTCTCAACTAGCTTCATGTCAAAGCAGAAAACGACCTTTGAGTCAGAGGTACATCCTAGAGACAAATTAACCTCTGAAAACCATTCTTCATACTTAGCTATTAGAGTGGCATTTAGGAAATTAGAATATATCAGTTACTATTAAACCCCTTCAGTTCTTGACAGAGCTGTTTTTGACATCATGAGTTTTAATTTTCCTGAATAAGTTTCTCAAGGATTCTTTCTGGTAGTTGAGGGTTCTGTCTGTCTTAAAGATTGCAACTTTAATAAAGCCACCATAATGGCATGTGACGTGTTCTGGGGTGGGCCCTGTAACATAACTAGCAAGAGAGACAAGGCAACGGCAGGCAGAAACTAGCAGGGAAGAATGCTCTGACTCTTTCAACAAGAATCAAAGGGAACTGATACGGACGGACAAGGTTCTTACATGGGAACGCTTCACTTAAAAAAGACAATTAGAGACTCTAGCTAGAAATGAAAAGAACTTTCTATGCCACATATAGCTTTTGTGACATCTTTCACTCAAAAAAGAAATAATGTGTGTGCAAATAATGTGTATGCATGCACATAGTTAAGCACACAATCCCATAGCGCACATTCCTCGTTTTCATTTTATTTTCATATATAACCTGTATGTTTATATCTTCATATGGAAAGTTACTGAACATAAAATAAGTGAGATTGTATAACCATGACTGCTGCAACCAATTAAAACATAAATGTGTAGGGAGTTAACAAAATGATGAATGCAGTGGTGTTAAAATGGTGATTTTCCCTCTTTTCCTTATATTTCTACAAAACTTTAATATTTCAAAAAAGAGGATAAAAATAATTCAATTCTCTTCTTCCCAGTGAGAAGTAATGAAAATAAAATCCTCCAAATTAGACCAAAAGCACAATCTCTGAAAGGATAATATGTAAAATTTAGCCAGACACATTAATAATAGAATATGTGGCTATGAGATTTTATAATTTCACTGGCTTTCAGGGAGAGAGGAAGTCAGCAGAAGCTAAAACTTTGAGGTTCGATTTATGGTTAACATAGTACACATAACAGATTTCTGCAATTCAATGGCAATTCCTACTATGAAAGTATATCCCAAAACTAGTACAGACTAGTTTGTAAAAGATCCATTCATCCTTTTAAAAAGGATGAGTAAATGTGTTGACCACAGAAAGAATGCCTATACCTTTTCTTCCTACCTAACAGAATTACTCTATTGTTTTTAAATATAGACAAATATAAAAATATAGATATCTGTATCTTACATAAACAAGGAAACAAAAACCCAATTTGGAAAATGCAGATAGAAACTAAAGGATAACTCTTTGACTTACAAAGAGATGAGGTTCCTTAAATATCAGTATTTCAAGCATATTAAATATGATCAGACTTAAATTTACTTTTTCAGGATTGTGTCTAGTAGGCAAAGGAGGGGAAAATGTCTCTAAGAGCCAAAGCAAAACAGAAAGCACACACATGGTATCCTTGGTATCCTATCTTACACTGCAGTTCTACCAGTGAAATACAGTACCAATACCATTTCCCTTCCTTAATGGATTAATTCTATTAGTGTCTCTGTATTTCCCCTCTGCGCCTCTTTTCTGAGTCTCACATCAACCGCAGCTCTGCCTTACTGGCTTTCTCTCTTTTAATAGCCTCTTTAAAAATGTGAAGCCGAGAGGGGCACTAAGATAGGCTCAAACAGACCATAAACATTGCTTACCTGAAGCTGCAAGCTTCACTGAAGTTATCACAAGCATTTTCTTTCCCTACTCTAGATTTTATTACCCAGACTTTTTACTTTTTGGTGTTCACCTTGTCATGATAGCAAATTTTCGTGTTTGTTACCTTACCCATATTTTCCTCTTTCCAAAGCTACTTCCCCCTATTAGTTATCATCTTGCAACAACTGGGTCATCTCACACAATCCACTTCATGTTGAGGGGCCATAGGGCACTAGTGACCACCTTCTAGCACTAGTGACCACAGAAACCAAGGCTCCCAGCATTACTGCATGTTCCCATCAGGCCACGCATGAGTGAAATGGATCATACCCTAAGCTTTACATCTAAAGGAAGAGGAAATCATGGGTTGGGTTTTTGGTTTGTGGTTCTTATTTCTAGGCAGGGGGCAGGGCACAAAGGGCATTAAAGCAGAAATTAAATGAACACTACCTGGATCTTGGTCTTGCTTTGAGACTGTTGGAATCCTTGGAAGTTGCTGAAACAAAGATTATTTGTTGTTTGCTTGGGTTTCATTTCTGCAGTTAAACAAGTTTATATGCAGCACCTGGGCTAGTACAGAACACATCAACAGGCAAACGTGAGGTAAAAATGCCCATGTGGAGAACTGGACATCTCCCACATTTTCATGATTTCCTTGTTTTATTTCAAAATCTAAAGGAACGATTAAAAAGAAAGAAAACCCAGCATATTTTTCCTTTGGCCAGAGCACTATTTGAGAGGCCATTCTCAAATTCAAGTTGATTAATGAAGACATTCCAGTATAAAAAGACAACCCCTTTCAAGGGGGTTGTCTTTTTTATATAACGATGGATTCACACTTGAGGGTTTCTTGGTCTATCATGATAGTCTAGTAATAGATTTTGAAACAGTCTACCCTGAAGGATAGGAAGAAGTCTATCTAACTACATTAAAAAACAAAACAAAACAAAACAAAACAAAAAACAAAAAAACACTACCAGAGCAGCATGGCCACAAAAAAACAAAGCTCTCACAAGTAAGTGGAAATGAGCTATACAGCTTCTCCTGTAAGAAAATATCCTTGTGTCCCACATCTCTGTGACCAAATCATACAGAGAATTATGAAAAAAAATTGCTGAATCTTTTCCCAGCCATATGACTTTTCCTCATCAAATTTAAATCATAAACTAACTTGCTCACTGCCAACACCCATAGAGCCTTCTTCCCCATCACAAGTTGTGAGGCGTAATTAGAAACATTTACAAAAATGCTAATCCTCTTTTTATGCTTTCAATCCTCTATGGAAGACAACTTTAGGAACCAGTAGCTATGCTCAGGTGTTGCAAACATTGCAAATTTTTCATCATAAAATGTCATTAAAAATCATAGAAAAGGTGCTAGTAACACAGAACAAGAAGAATGTAATTTCTTTGTTTGCATGAATTCTTCCAAAAAGAAAATGTCTCACTGCATTATCTCATCCTCTTTTACATTGCTCCAAAGATAAAAACCCTCCTTGGTATGAAGCAGCCTGAATTTATGATGATCATTAAAATCCTTGGGTTAGGTAACAGGGCAGAGAGAGGAGGCGAAAATCCTCATAAATGCTAACAAGGCACAAAGCAAACTACTGGTCAGCTGCACAAGAGATGCACTTCTCCCAACCCAAGCATTTTGGCTTGTTGTAGTGAGAACACAGGGGTCTTCCAGCTTCAAACAGCTGAAATGCTGCCAGAGTGCAGGAAAGCCTGGAAAACCCAAGAAGTTTGAGTCCTCTTTTGCCCATTATCGTGCACCTGCACCTGGATATGGACAGAAAAAGATCTCCCTCCCTCCTACAAACCCCAGGCAGCAAAGAAAGCGGCCTCAGGAAGCCTCTCTCCCAGCCCAGGAGGCTGCCTTGGGGCTGGGTGGACAGAGTGGACCAGACTCACCGCAGAGCTGGGGAAGCCCTCTGCGCAGGCTGCCTGCAGCTGGCTCCGTGGCCCTCTTCTCCCTCAGGCCCCACTGCTTTCAAGAAATACGTGGGTAGGAGAGGTCCCGGACATGATAAAATACTGTTCCCCAAACCAGACCATGGTGACTGTTAATTCCTTTGTCAACTGCCATTATCTTTGTCTTTTTGCTGGTAGGGATGGGTGTGGAAGGAGGGGTGAGCCCTGCTGGTGAGAGATAGACAGACAGACAGACAGATGGGGTGAGGGTGTGGATGAGTAGTGGAGAGACAGGACTAGAGACCAGGCCAGGAGTCCTGAAACTAAGGCCCTCCTCCTGGCCATGACACTAACTAGCTGTTACTTCCCTGAACCTCAGTCTCCTCACCTAGAAAACAAAGGCAATAAAAATGCAGTCTCTTTCTCACAGGGACAGATATGGTGAAAGTACTTTAAAAACTGAATGTACTTTAGAATTGCAAAATACTACTATTGTAGAGTGCATAAATAAAGGTTCCTAATTTTTCAAGACTGGAAATGTGGTTTCTAAATTTAGTTCCTTCTAGGACAGCAAAGGAGGTTCAGGTGGGAGCAGGTAACAGAAGGACAGAACTGCTCTACCCCAATAAAAACATGGGGTGATAGTTGGCAATGGAGCAGCTGTTAGAATCACCAACAGCAGTCTAAAGACAGCACTGTGAGGGTGAACCAGCTGAAAACACCTCAACATGGGCCAGAGACATCAAGAAAAAGACCATCATTGTGCATGGTGCTCCGCTGAATTAGGTTGGAATGGGATATTGGTTAAAAAAATCTCTTAAGACTCCGCTAATATAGACACTCTCAGCAATTACAACAAATGGATCATAGCTTCTCGTGTAGCTGGAAAGAGGAATGCCAACTTCCTAGAACACTCAAGGCATGTCATCTTTCCAGGAAATGGGAACGGAAAGAGGAGCAGGCCTAGAGATTAACCCTCCAAAAGGCAGCAACTGAACTGAGGTACACATGGAAGGAGAGCCATCCAGAATTCTAAATCACCACCTTGAAACTCTTGTGTCTCCCACTGGGAATCCAAACATTTCCCAGAAAAGGGGGGATTAACTATGTTTAAGATGAGGAACTCCCTCATACCCAGAGAGGGGCAGTAGTGGGAAAAACAAATCAGAAAACACATAGCATGCTCCCAGGCACAATGTGAAATCAATTCCCACATACTTCCCATGCTGTGGCACACCTGTTGAGTTTTATTTGGTGATGCCATGTCCTAGTCAATGAAGGAATGTTTAAAATGAGATCTAAAGCTCATGCCCCAGATGACACTTGATCTTGTGCTAAAATCCCTTAAAAAAAAAAAAAGTAGGAAGAGTTATGATACTTAAAGGCTGTTGGAGAAGCACCAATTTAACACTCCAAATTTAAACAGCTTTTACTAATACGACAACATGAAGTTTACGAAACTGGAATGCATCCACTTTAGCTCCAGAAATAAGAGCTAGAAAGAACTGCCCCAGGTGTTGGCCTACATTAACAGAACATTTCACCCAATAAGGAATGAATTCAAATCTGTTTCAAAAGTCAAAATTAAGCTTCGGAATTCCCATCACTTTTGGAGTCATGGTTGATCTATAACCTTAATTTTCTATTTTGTAGCATCACCTTCCACAGCTGGTGGTTCCCAAAACAGGCTATGTACCAGAACCAACTGGGGCGCTGCCAAAAAATACAGTTTCTCAGGCCTCCATAATTGAAATCCATCATCCATATTCATTCATATTTATTCTCATTCTCATATTCTCTCTTTCTCCTTCCCCCTACCGTATTTTTCTCCCACTCCTCCAATTCCTTCCTCTCCCTCCACCCATCTCTCTTTGAAACTCTGAATGAACTTGACATTTGGGAAATATTGTACCACAGCATAAGCCTCAACATTACATTGATTCCTCTGTTCCAGCGTTCAACAAATAAGCCCAGGATGATAGCTAGCTTATCACAACAAACATGATTGACTTATTTAAAATATGCAAGAAAGATAACAGCAAAAGAGAAAGCAACAACTTCTTTCATGTCCTTATAACTAGAGCTCCAAATAGTAATGTCTTCTGTAGTCACTTTGTTTTTAACTAGATTCAACTTGGTTCAATGATGGCTCCATCAACAGAGAGCTGAGGACACAGGGGCAGCCATTCTCCATGACTCCACAGATACAGGTCTGACTCTCCAAAAAACTGTACAACTTTTATTTTTCTTCTTGGAATTCACTCCATATATAAGCACATATAGTTGCCTTCCTGGTGGTGAAGTATAATAAAAATATTTGAGATTTCTGCTTTGGAAATGGAAAATACCAACTCTGGGCCTCCAATTGATCTACCCCATAAGTTTCTTACTCTACACAAAACCCAAAATGCCTTGTTGAAATCATCTCAGCCTCAAGCCTTCTCAAGTTTGCACTTAGTAACATGACCCTATATTCACACGGAGTGATCCTTTCAGTGAAACTTAAAAACTTGAAAAGATATCACCCTGTTCTCATACCTGAAAAGAGAGAAAGGGTAAAAAGCCAAAAGGTTTCCTTGTAATAAAATACAAGACAAATAAATAGAGAGAAACAGACACACTATCACAGAGGTATCAATCTTCTACTCACTGACTTGCTGCTTTTTATTTAAAAATAATTATATAGAATATACAAAAATGGTTTTCTCCTACCTGGATCCTCAGACACGTCCTTTGATAAGGCTTCATTGATAGTACTTTTCAAAGCTAGTGGTGTTTTGTTTTTTTAAGCAACAAGAAAGGGAAAAGAGGAAAAAAAATTGAAACTATAAAATGTCATTTCTGAGGCAAATTGGATTAAAACAAAGAATTGCTAGTCATCACTTACAAAAACAGGTCTCACAAACCTCTAAAAGTTGCTATAGCATTTACTAAAACAATAAAGACCTCCTGGAGTATGGAAATAGGTTCTCCTTCTACAAAGAGCAAAGATGTATTTTCAACTTCCCAGAGACAGCACCTCAAGCAGATAGGAGGAGTATTACCAGGAAGTATTGGGAGTTTCTCCCTTTTTCATTTCTGACACCCAGACTGATGACGTGAGAACCCCTGGTTGTGCAATCCAGGTTTCAATATTTTTATAGTTTGCCCAGTTATTCCACTGTAGTTAGGAGAATGGTCAGAGTACATGCTACCGCAGACAATGTCCACTTCTACCTGTCTTTCCCAAACAAGTATTTAAATAGAGAACATGCAATTACTGTCGCTTAATGGAAAACTTATTTTTCATGTTTAGCCCCCATACAATGCCTAATCAATGGCAGGCCTCAACAATAAAACCTGAAATAGCTTCACTGATTTTTTAGTCCCTTCAAATAAGCCTCTTATTCATGGGTAGTAAATCAATACCAAATAACAGGCAGAATACTGGCTTGAGGCTTAGAAAAAATCTTGGTTTTTGTCCCAAATCTTTTTCTTAATAACTAGGCAAATGATTCATAGTGTCTGAATTTTAGTTTACTCATCTCTAAATTTCAGGTGATAAAACTGACCAGCCTCCATTCAGTTTTGTGAGGACTGAATAAGACAGTATATGAGGAAGGACCTGGTAGATTATAAAGCACTATACAAAGTGTAGGAGGTGGGGGAGAGGGTCCCTCCCACACTTCTAGATATTCCCAGGCCAACTCATCCCTGGCAGTAGCTCTAACACGGAATGCTGTGCAGCACTGCTTCTCAGCTGCCCAGTAAGATAGGAAAATTATAGCTGGGTTCCATGTCACACTCCCACACTCACAAAGACAAGAACAGATAAACGCTAAGGACAAAAGCTCTGTCCAGAAGAGAACTTCCTCACGGATTAGAACGGTGTGCAAATGTGCATTTACACTGATGTCTGGGATCACATCTGCAAACACATGTTAAGCACTCAATTCGTTCAGCTTCCAGTCATTTCCTAATTGCCATGATCAGATTCCAGTGTAAGGTGTTAAGAGTAGCCTGAGGGTCAGCAAAGACTAAAGGGCCAATGAGTTGGAAGACTCTGGACACTCAAGCTCTTGCTACCACTTTGTGAACTACTGTTTTATGACAATGATTTGAACTACTTAATCTATCCAAATGTGTTTACATGCTGAGAACCACCCTCATATGCTCTAGAAGCCACCATTCCAAGAGGAGTAGATAAGATAACAGAGGTAGAACGTTGGTTAAGGAAGAAAACTGATTCTTTTCCTACCTTGTTTGTCATCACTAGTCACATCCTGGGTAGGGACAGGAAGGTCAGCCATGTCTTTAACAGATGTCTTCTTTGAAAAAGAAAAGTAAATGAATTAAACTGGTTGGAACAGAAATTAAGTGATGCACACATATGATGAAAAAAAAATTTTGGTTTTTTTTTTGAGACGAAGTCTCGCACTGTTGCTCAGGCTGGAGTGCAGTGGCTTGATCTCGACTCACTGCAACCTCCACCTCCCGGGTTCACGCCATTCTCCTGCCTCAGCCTCCCGAGTAGCTGGGACTATAGGCACCCACCACCACGCCCGGCTAATTTTTTGTATTTTTAGTAGCGATAGGCTTTCACTGTGTTAGCCAGGATGGTCTCGATTTCCTGACCTTGTGATCCGCCCGCCTCAGCCTCCCAAAGTGCTAGATTACAGGCGTGAGCCACCGTGCCCAGTCGAAAATATCTTAAAAGCTATTATTTCTTGCCAACATTTCCGTCTGCAGTAAACCCTGCATTTAATACTATCTTATTTTTTTTAGGTTCCTAGTGAGGTGTATGTTAATTTGTATTGAAATTTTACATACACAGAGGAAAAATATGATTCAGATTAAGGGACATGTATTAAATCTGAATTCAGACTGGGATTCAGCCACAGAATTGCATAGCAACTCTTGTCCATTTGGCCAAGAACAAACCTGTCCTTTATGTATTTTTTCATAAACACAAAGAAGTTCTGACAAGTGGCCCCACAATGTGGGTGTTTGCCAAAATCTGTCATGCAGATGGTGTCTAAACCTGATTAAAACAGCCTTCTTGTTATGGGATAAAAGAATTTTACGATAAGCAGATTAACATTTTCTCCTAATGCAAACGGGGGGAAGTCCTCACTTACACTAATGTGAATACCCAAATCTATTAAGTATGAATTAGTTTTAAACCGTTTAAAATCTACTTACTGTAAATTTATTTCTTATAAATTCTCAATTTAACACACATTCTAACTATAGTTAATAACAATGTATGGTATATTTGAAAACTGCTAAGGGAATTGATCTTAAATGTTCTCACCACACCAAAAAAAAAAGGTAACTATGTGAGAGGTGACAGATATGTTCATTAGTTTGATTGCAGTAATCATTTCATATACACAGATCAAAACACCGTAAATATATATTTTTGTCAATTATACCTCAAAGCTGGAAAAGAATATGCACTCTAAGGCCTATAAGATTAAAGAATAATATATATTCACATTTGCTTTATTTATATACACAAACTCTGGAAAGATATGTAAGAATTGAAAGGTGACTTGGTAGATGGAAGACTTGTCATCATATGCCTTTTGATACTGTTTATATTTAAAACATAGTCACAAATCAAATAAAGATAAATTGTAACATTTATCTTGAAGGAAAGAGAGCAAATTCCTGGAGCCATCTGGTGTTCCAAAAAGTTAATTGGTTTACCTCTCAGAACCTAAACAACCCCAGAGAGATAAGCAACACTTTTGTTTTAAACTGTTGTTTTAAACTATTCCCAAGAAAGAGACCGAAGTATTACTTAGTAGAAA